>NC_069504.1:1119680113-1119937613 GCF_027579735.1 Bombina bombina
GAAGGTCTTAAAGGAACATTTCCTTAAAGGGACATTTTCCCAAGATAAACTCAACAACAGAAACCAGTCTAAAAGGCTATATTCTTTAATAACAAGTGCACATTGTTGTAAATTACTATTGTATTATTTTTATTGCTGTTTTTTCTTTTTGTTCCTTAAAGGGGAATTCAGATTTTACCCCCGAAGTTAAGGACTTTATTTGATTTAGAGTGCCCTCAGAGGGAGATTTTTTATTTATTTTTTAAGTAGAACATATTCGTTCAGTTTTAAAGGAGATTTTACTTACTTTAGAGGTTAAACACCTAATGGGGGATAAACCTGTTAATCATTTAGATACTATTTTTAAAGCTGTGGTAAAATCCCCTATTCCTGAAGCAGTCTCTGTGATAGTTTCTAGAGAATGGGCTATTCATTTTAATCTTCTGCAGGGTTTCAGAAAATGTATCCTTTACCAGCTTCTAATATTTGAGTTTTGGGAAACTGTTCCCAAAGTGGGTGGGGCTATTTCTACTAAACATACTACTATTCCTTTGGAAGATAACTCTTCCTTTAAAGACCCTTTAGATAGGAAGTTAGAAGGGCCTTATGGTTAAAATTTTGATCTGCTAACTATGGTTTCTAAATCGAGACATTTATCTCTCTTTTTTTCAGGGTAAGCTGTTATTTGTTTATGGTTTGGATTCTATTATATCTACTGTAACTGGAGGTAAAAGGGTTTTCTTCCTCAGGACAAGAAGGCCAAAGGTAAATTTTAAAGCTCCTAATCATTTTCGTCCCTTTCATCAGAACAGAGCACAGAAATCTGATTCCTCCACTAAAAAAACAAGTTTCCTCTGGTTCCTTCTGGAAGTCGAGTTCAAACTGGAACAAGTCTAAACAGTCCAATAATTCTACTCCCTCATCCTGCCTGAAGGTACAGCCCCAGATCCAGAAGTTTTTGTAGAGGATAGATAAGGGTCAGATTTCTGCTCTTTCAGTCTTGTTCCACAGGAAGATTTCAAATCTTCCTGACATCCATGGTTTTGTTCAGGCTTTGGCCAGAATTAAACCTGTTGGTAAAACAATTTCTCCACCTTGGAATCTAAATTTGGTTTTGAAGATTTTGCAGGCTTCTCCATTTGAGCCTATGCATGCAGTGGATATTAAGCTTCTTTCTAGAAGGTTGTGTTTGTTTTGGCCATCTCTTCTGTAAGAAGAGTCTCTGAATTATCTGCTCTTTCATGTGATCCTCCTTATCTCATTTTTCATCAGAATAAGGAAGTTGTACAGACACATTTTGACTTCTTACTTATGGTTTTGTCTTTAGACAATGTCAGACTTCTTCATAATTTGGATGTTGTTAGAGCATTAACGTGTTATGCTGATGCTGCAAAGGATTTCAGACAAACTTAGTTTATTCATTTTTCACGTTCTATGAAAAGGCAGAAAGTTTCTGCCGCTTCTTTGGCCTCTTGGTTGAAACTTTTTGTTCCATAAGGCTTACTTGCAGACAGGTCAGCCTCCACCTAAACAGATTACTGCTCATTCTACCAGATCAGTTGCCACTTCTTGGGCTTTTAAGAATGAGGCTTCAGTTGATCAAATTTGCAAGGCAGCTACTTAGAGGGCAAATTATCAAGCTGAGGTGGACAGGGGCACACATAAACGTGCAATCCTGCCCGCACAGGGCCAATCATTTGCGGGCAGGAGCTGTCAATCTCCCCGGTTGGACCAGACCGGGGAGATTGATTTTCACCACCTTAGAGGTGGTGAAGAGGTTAGGAAAGCAGTGGTCTGATGACTGCTGCTTGTTCAATAAGGCATGCAGGTTCTCTTGTGAGAACCTGCAGCCATAGTGGGTCAAAAAGGCTTGCGGATCCTTTTTATAAATCGACCCCTTAGTCTTTGCATACTTTTACAAAATTTTACCATTTTAATGTTTTTGCTTCTTCTGAGGCAGCCTTTGGTACGAAACTCCTTCAGGCAGTTGTCTAAGGTTAATTTGTTTTTGCCTGTCAGTTGATTTTTAATTGCATTAAAAAAAAGTGTGAATTCTTCCCTTTGGGTTCTTTTGGGGTTGTGGGTTTTGTTTTTCTGTAGTAAAAAATGTCCTTTACATCTCACCCTATGTCTTATTACTTGTGGACTCCACAGCTTGGGTATTGGTTCCCAGGAGTAATGGATTGTGGACTCTCACCACCTGAATGAAAAAAACTAGTTTATGCTTACCTGATTAAATTAATTTCTTTCATGGTGGTGAGAGTCCACAAGAACCCACCCTCTGTTTGCTTGGTGTTAGTTTATTTTTTTGTGCACGTCTTTTTACCCCGCTGTTATTGTTTGCTCTTGTTTTCCTACCTTTTTTGCTTGGCTATATGTTGGACTGAGGTACCAGTGAGGTGGGAGGGGTTTTATAGAGTTCTTGTGGTTTGGGAATCTTTGCCTCCTCCTAGTGGCAGGGAAGAGTAATTCCCAGGAGTAATGGATTGTGGACTCTCCCCACCATGAAAGAAATGTATAAATTATGTTTAGTTGTTTGTTTTTGTTTTTTTAAAGACGTTTGATCTAAACTAAAAGACAAATCATGCTTTTAGACTTTGGGCTGTTTTTTTTTTGTTTGCTTTCCTCATCTATATTTGGAGTGGGGGGTTGTGATTTTAGATAACTTTTCAATTTTATTTCTATCAGCAATATTTCTTGGTTCTCTTGGTATCCTTTGTAAGAGTTATCTTAGGTGATCTCAGGAGCGTGCACGTGTCTTTAGCCATATGGCAGCAGTGTTTGCAACAATGTTTATAGCAAGGTTATACATATTTGCAAGCTCTGGTGCCGTAGTGTCTAGCATTTTTTGGCAGCAGTGATGCAACTAAATGTATATTTTATTTTAAGCACCTTTCTAATTTACTCCTATTATCAATTTTTTTGTTCTCTTGATATCTTTATCTAAAAAGCACAATTGTAAAGCTTAGGAGCCAGGCCATTTTTGGTTCAGAACCTGGGTTATGCTTGCTTATTGGTTTGCTAAATGTAGTCTCTAATAAGCAAGCACTATCCAGGGTGCTAAACCTAAAATGGACTGGCTCCTAAGATTTACATTCCTGCTTTTTTAAATAAAGATAGCAAGAGAATGAAGAAAAATTGATACTAGGAGTAAATTATATAAGTGCTTAAAATTGCAGCTCTATCTGAATCATGTCAGAAAAAAGATTGGGTTTAGTGTCCCTTTAATTTTAAATGTTCTAATGGCAGGGTTGCCCCCCTGTGGAAGGTTACTGACATTACAGGGTCTGTATAAAGATATCACAGGGTATTACTGCTGAATGCACACATTTTATTATTAAAATAAGTAAATAAATTGGTAAATAAAATGTTTCCATTCTTGTTCAAGCAAACTTCCAAGAAATGTTCAGACACTGCTGTGAGGGTAGTAATATAGATATATAAAATAAAAAAATGTACAATACACTCTCTCTATACAGATCGTGAACGTTTAAAGGGACAGTCAGCACCAGAATTGTTATAGTTTAGAAAGATAGATATTCCCGTTATTAACCATTCCCCAGTTTTGCATAACCAACACAATTATATTAATATACTTTTTACCTCTAATTACCTTCTATCTAAGCCTCTGCAGACTGCCCCCTTATTTCAGTTCTTTTGATGGACTTGCATTTTAGCCAATCAGTGCTGACTCCTAGTTGGGCTCACTTCTGTTGAGTTAATGTTATTTATATGGCAAACATGAACTAACCCCCTCTAGCTGTGAAAAACTGTCAAAATCCATTCATATAACAAGCAGCCTTCAAGGGCTTAAAAATAAGCATATGAGCCTACCTAGGTGTAGCTTTCAACCAAGAATACCAAGAGAACAAAGCAAATTTGTTGCTAAAAGTAAATTGGAAAGGTGTTTAAAATTGTATGCCTTATCTGAATCATGAAAGTTTAATTTTGACTAGACTGTCTCTCTTACACATAAGTTGAACATATAGTTACAGTACTGCTCGGGAGCTGCAGAGAAGTGCTGTTCCTGAGCAGATAGTAGGCAATCTATAGGCGTAGTAGGGATGGGCGAATATTTTGCAACATATCAAAAAATTAACTAATTTTAACACATTCGTTCATTCATTTCGAATGTTAGTACAAAAGTCTAACGTTCGTTTAATGTAATAGTATTTCTAATGCTCTTTTTAAATGTAATATTAAAAAAAAACATTTGAATTTGTATATTTTTATCTTTTATGTATCAATTTACTAAATTCTCTACCACATGAACTATTGAACTTCTGAATAATATTTGTTAAATCGAATGTTACAGAAAATTTGAATGTGGGTATTTGAACTAATTATAAACATTCAAAACCGGAAATAATATTTTATTACCGAATTTTAATGGATTTTCATTCTTATCAACATTTGATTGTGCAAAACGAATATCCACAGAACTATTTGTTCTACCTAACGAATAACACATACAGAACATTTGCCCATCCCTAAGCTGCAGTCATATGACCCAGCTATGAGACTGCCGAAATGGATTGGCTTAGTGGCTGTATCTGCTCAGGACCAACAGTGCTATGTGGCTCCTTAGTATTTACTTTAACTTTGTGTTTAAACACATAGCATTGCAGAGTCACTAGTTCTAAAATGAGATGCTGTAACAAATAAATATCCCAATGGAGGTGAACAGTTGGGTACCAATCTTCTGATTGTCCTGTGTGTTTTAGTTAGAAAGTGACTTTATATTGAGAGGTTTCTTGTTTCAGGCGCTAACTCCTATATGTGAGGAGGATAATCAGCTGCATGAAATTGTAAAGAAACTAGAAAAGAGTTTGCAGTTCCTCAGTCAGCACACGGCGCGAGTCGCCAGCCGTGCAGAGATGCTCGGGGCCATCCACCAGGTACTGTAATTCTACAAAATCTGCTTTGTTTTCTATTCTCTATAGTTTTACTGAACACAGTACTCACCTTCCTGCTCAATATACAGATAATTTACTATCAATATTTAGACGTGATAAACCTGATCGCTGTAGATAACAGTAAGCTAAACCCTATAGTATCACATATATCTCTCTGAAAAATGTGAGAATAGACAAAAGGGGCTGGGCAAGTATGGAAAGCGCTCAAAGAAAAGAGTCAACTATTGTGAGGACCAAAAATGTGAAACAATGTGTGATAGCATATTTTTATTAAAATTAAGAAATAAGAGACGCCCTAGTATATACTAGGAACTAAATGACTAAAGTGCCAAGGCGTGTGATGATTCACATAGGATTAATAAATACACGTTTAAATAAAATAATGAATCAAGTTTATGTAATAGATTGTTACAGATTAAAAGAAGATGCCAGCATAAAAAAACAATAGAATAAAATACACAATTGGTACAAAATATATGGCCACATTAAATATTCGGTTAAAAAATGGTCAAAACTTTTGTGACTACAAAGAAAAAGAAGTTAATTTGTAGAAATTGGTGCGGCTTTTATAAAAAAAACTATACTTTGACTCAAAAGTACTCAAACTTCCAGATAGTAGCAGGTATAGTACTTCAGTGAAAGAGACCGCACTGGGCGCAGTCTCAGATTACCTTGATATACTTAGAATGGTTGGAATGTAGCATAACAGTCTCTGATTGTCTTTTTTTTCCTCCGGTCACATGACCTTTGATAGACCAATCAGACGGAGTGCTGTATCGTTCTTGGATACACTTGTCTACAATGTTGCTTTAGATTTAGCACACGTAGCGGTTTCACGTATTGTAGTGTAAATAGATTCCTCAACAGGTTAACTTAGCTGCAGTGTCTGTCCAGCTCGCTGTGTTGGAATGAAGTAGTTAGTGCAAAAAATGTTCGTGAATAGAAGCGCCACAATAGGATGTTTAAGCTATTTGTAAACACTCATTAGAATCACAAAGTGTAACCAGCACCTTTCCAGCTTCTATATAGAACTCCCACAGAGGGTATAGTGATCAAATACTACGCGTTTCGGCTGGTCATGATCTGCCTTTATCAAGATGATCATTAAATGGGACTTGGCTCCTTATGTACCCTTGTTAATTCTCCTGGTGTTTTGATTGGGTAATAGGTTATCCATTCATTGGGTTGCTTTTGTTTATAACTGGTTGCTATTGGTGGATTTTTTCTTTTCTTCAAATCTTTTTCTGCTCCGGCCATTTAAGGAGGTATATGGAAACATTTTACATAAAAAGCATGCAAATGACCGGAGCAGAAAATGACCTTAAATGACTGGAGCAGAAAGATTTGAAATAAAGAGAATATATATATATATATATATATATATATATATATATATATATATATATATATATATATATATATATATATAGAAAGTCCAGCACTCACAAGTTCTCAGCTAAGATTAAAAGCAAAAATGGAAGGGTTAGTTACTGCATTGGCCAAATGGGACAAGCCCAGGTACCACATCAAGGTCCCTTCCAAAAACCTGCTCCGCTGTCCGACATGTAGACAGTTACAAGGTATGAGAGGACACAGTTCCTCACAGAGACCTTTGAAAAAGAAAGAACAGAGTAGCCAACTCTGGCTTTCTAAACTAGGGCAGCAATTGTTAGGAAAACTCAGTCAGAGTGCTGGCCAGGAGTGATATTCCCAACAGTAATTACTCAAGCTATGAACTCACCATATCTTGGGAAAGAAAAATGCATCTGGTAATGGTTATGACACTGTTTCAGTGAGAGCTTGTAATATTTATGGAGCATATTTATGTATGCCTTGTGCACATGCATTCAAATACTGCACCTGCTCCTTGTAGCACATGGACAGATGAGGTGTTTTGAGTCTGTTTGGCTATATTCAAACCTTAAATTAGATTATGTGCATTTTTCATGGCAATTTATTGTTCTAAGTTCTAATTTTCATCAGTCAGAGGAATAATTATTGCAAACGTATGCACAAAATAGTGACACTGACTTTGCTGTGCAGGAGAGTCGAGTCAGTAAAGCCGTGGAAGTGATGATCCAGCATGTAGAGAACTTGAAGCGCATGTATGCAAAGGAACACGCAGAGCTAGAGGAACTCAGAGAAGTTCTGCACCAGAATAAATGTTCAATTTCTTCTTCTGAGAGAGGTATGTCTTGGTTATGTATAGAGTTGTCACCAAGCCAGTATTTTACCCACGTGGTGGGTATTTTTAAGGTTCAGTTAAATGTAGAAAATAAAGTAACTATATAAATAAAAAAGGTCCTATCATGGTGTAACTTCTAAGTTGGAATATAATTTTAAATAAATGATCATATAAAATCTGTCCTAGCAAGTTTAGAGTTATACTGTATGGCTGGCTGGAATTTTTCTTCCTAGTAAGGGGTAACCCTAGATATGTATTGATTGTGCTACAGTTATTGTAGCTATATGTTCCTTATATTCCATACATTCCTAATGTATTACCTGTGTCTGTAAACAGAATAAAGACCTACATGCAACTTGATGTTTCAGAGCCGTTAGTATTACTTGATGCACAATATAGTAGCCCTCACGTTTGTTCAGATTTTCTATTTTGTTTCCTTACAGATGAGTCATTAAAGTTTCCTCCATCTTTGAACTTAAAGGTAATTATACTTGTTTACAAAAATGACTTCCTCAATATGTGGAAAAGCTTTTGAAAATGAAATGAACTCTAACGAATAGGTTGTTTCAGGATGATGGAAGTATCAATATAAACTCTTAACCCCTTGCACCAACTGGATGTATGTATTACGTCACACATTACTTTGCCCAACATACTGTTGATGTAGTACCTACTTTCAACACAGAGGCGCATGCTGTGGTTACCGCTTTCAGCTTAAACAGTGGAGACTGCAACTGTGGGCAGAAGCATCTCCCCTTATATGATAAGGGAGCACTGATTGTACTCCATTACTATATGAAGTCAGATCGATGATAGTTACTGTCTGTGTCACTCTCTGCAACAATCCTGCGTTGATGTAGAGTGAGAGGGAATGCGGAAGGGGCATAGTTCCCTGCATTACAGAACATTGTTAGCCAGTGGAGAGGGAGGGATAGGTCCCTATAATACAGAAAAAGGTGATCTATGCATGTCTGCTATCCCAGCGAAGCTTTTACAACCATTTGTCTTATGACTGCAGTAGTTTTGTAAATTCCAGTGAGAACCCCAAAGTTTGTGAAAGTTAACACCTTTTTTTTTTTTTTTTTTTTATGATTGTATTCGGTAGTCATACAGTGGCATCAAATTTACCAAAATGGGCCTAGATCAATAAAGGGAGTGATTAATCCATGGCTGAAACACATTGCATAGCTTAGGACACTAAGGAATACAAATACAAACTATAGATATATTGTTCTCTAGCTTTTGGGAGCAATTTATTTATTGTGCTAAATTTGTGCAGTTAAGTCACAATCTGAAACATGATCACTCTTGGACCATTGGGAAACTGAGCTTTTTGTTTTTTTGTCTGTTTTTAATAAAGCCGTCTGCCTTGAGAAGAGTGAGCATGCCAGCATACCCTCGGGGCATGGGAGGTCCTGCTGGATTACCTATAGTAAGTTACTACTAGAGTGTAAAAACTGTAGAAGTATTGTGATCTCAATAAAACTGTCATGTAACAAACTGTTTTTAGATATAGATTACACTTCATGAAATATTATTATTAGGTCGTGTTTCCTTAAAAAAAACAAAAAACAAAAACGCATGTGAATCTAGTTCCACATCAAAACTTAGTAGCTCTTCTGTGTTCATAAACCAGCAGGTCACCTCTGTCAATACTTTAGCCAGGAAGGGCTAAGCCAGTCTTATTCATGATTTCTGGTTAATCGTTCTGTAAACTTGCTAACTGTTGCGAATTACTGGATCAGATTTAGATATCAGCCAGGAAAGTTTAATTTCATTTATAAAAAATATAACCCCCAGGATCATTTTAGTACCTTTGAATGTCCTATACAGGGATTTATCAGGTGTGCTGGCCAATGTGGACTCTTTAGATTATTCAGAGTCCACGATTCTTAATACCAGAAGAAAACAGTCGAAAGGAGTCCAAGCTTGTCTGAATTAAGTCATTGACAAGGGAGCTACTGGGCAATGACCATAAAGGTCTTCCACCCCCCCCCCCACTGCAAAAGACCACCTTCTCAAGATGTATTGTAGATTGCGTTGTCAATGCATGTCTGCTAAAGGGAATTCTAGTTCTACAAGCAAAAGATAAAAATATAGCAGCACTACCAAATGCAGAAAAATAGTCACAAAACGGCTACCAGTCCTTCATTATATCATAGAAAGTAATGTGTAAAACAAGACATTCTAAATAAGTTCATAGAGGCAATATCTCATTAAAGGGCCATGAAATAAAAAAAACTTTCAAGATTCATATAAAGCAATTTGAAACAGCTTTCCTATTTTACTTCTATTATCTAATTTGCTTTGTTCTCTTGATATCTCCTTGCCTAGCTGCACATATTTACCTCCTCCATTGGTTCACTCAATGTGTTCAGCTAGCGCCCTGCACCGTAATGCTACTCCTACAAAAAGAATACAAAAGGAATGAAGCAAATTTGCTATTTGAAGTAGATTGGAAAGTTGTTTAAAATTGTATTTTCCATATGAAACATGAAACATTTTGGGTTTCAAATCCTTTTAAGGGATCAACCAATTTCTGATCAACCATCTTTTCATGACAAAATAGCACCATCTAGTGATCAAGCAATAAATTTACATTTTATAAATTGAAACCTATTCGGTGTCTACTGTGTGTAAATGTGTGCATATGTATATGTATGGGTATATGTGTGTGTGTGTATGTATGTATGTATGTATATGTGTGTGTATGTATATATATGTATATGTGTGTGTGTGTGTGTGTGTGTGTATGTGTATATATATATATATATATATATATATATGTGTATATATATATATGTGTGTGTGTGTGTGTATGTATATATATATATATATATATATATATATGTGTATATATATATGTGTGTGTGTGTGTGTATATATATATATATATATATATATATATATATATATATATATATATATATATATATATATATAGAGAGAGAGAGAGATAACTCATTGTGTAACCCATTTACAAATCTATTGGAAACAATGTATTCACTTTCTTTCCTAAGATATGGTGAGTCCACAACGTCATCATTTACTGTTGGGAATATCACTCCTGGCCAGCAGGAGGAGGCAAACAGCACCACCGCAGAGCTGTTAAGTATCACTTCCCTTCCCACAAACCCCAGTCATTCTCTTTGCCTCTGTCAAAGGAGGAGGTGAAGTTTTTTGGTGTCTGAAATTTCTTCGCTACATGCAAGATTTGATTATTTTATTATTTTTGAAAGCCAGAGTAGGTTTGCTCTGATCTTTCTTATGTTCTGGGTATAGCTGTAGTCCACTTGAATCTCTTCAGTAGAGTAGTGGTGGGTTTAAAGCAGTTAGGAACTTGAAGGTGGGCCTTGCTGCAATTTCCTAACATGGTTGTTTCCCTAAAATAGAAAGCCTGAGTAGGTTTACTCTGATCTTTCTTATTTATACAGGTCTCTGTGAGTAGTGGCTTCCTCTCATACTGGGTAGGCTGTCGTCCTGCCGGACGGCTAGATTCAGGTAAGTGCTGTGTCTTCTATGTATGGGGACTTGTACTTTTGAGACAATAATAAATACCACTGCAACTTATTTGGGACAAGTATATCCTTAGGAAGGATATTTTAGGCAGGATGCAGGCACTTTATGGTGACGGGAGATTAGGGGTTAATGCTGTGCTCTTTGTAGTATTCCCTAACTTTTTGGCTCATTAGGGGTTAATTGATGCCTCTAGTTCATTATTTATGTCTTTGAATTTTGAGAATTGCAAAATCTTGCACAGTATATTCTTTGACACTTTTAGGAGCTTTTAGGAGAGTGAGGGCTTTTTCTTTCTACTAGTCGCTAGCGTCACAAGCAAAGAGCGGCATGTTAGCACCATTTTGGAGATAGGCAGCATACTGTACTTTGAAGTACTCTTTATGAGACTGTTATAGGGCTGATGGAATGCTTCTCTCGGCTGACAGAATGAAGCGCAATGTTAGCATCTAACTGCGTGCTTCATTTCTGTGCCGACTGTTCCCGTCTCCTTCTTTGTTTTACGGAGAAGCGCCGCTTTCTGCTCTCACTGAGCCAGTCATGTAAACCCCCCCCCCCCCCTTTTCTCCGGTTAGATCGAGCGGCATGTTATTGAGCCCGTTTCTGTATGTCAAGACACGAGAGGAAAATGAATCCTAGACGCAGTTTGGCTTATTTACTTAGAGCAAAAATTACTCATTGATTGCTGTGTTGTTCTCTTATGAATAAAATGTCTGTCTGGATGTTTATTTCCTGAAAGAGGTATTATAAATAATAAATCGATAAATAAATAAATGTTTTTATTATTATAATTATACATTACAAATGTATATGTTATAATTAATTCATATTAAGAAGCATATAAAGTCTTATAAATGATCTTTATAAATATTGCATAATACCACTGTAGTTTAGTGGTTATTATCATGCATTTGGATTGGTTTGCAATTCAACCTAGATGTGTTAAGCCTTTATTTCTCTCATAGTGACTTGGGGCATATTGTTCATTATTTGGAACAGGGGCTTGTTCCTATGACTATATTATGTTTTCTTTTGAGATCCAGAATTGTTTTCCATCTAAAGGGGAGGAGAGTCCATGAATTCATTAATTACTGTTGGTATTTAGAACATGGCCACCAGGTGGAGGCAAGACACCCCAGCCAAAGGCTTAAATAACTCCCCCATTTCCCTCATCCCCCAGTTGATGAGGGACCAGTCTTCAAGACCAGAGAAGCCTTTCTAGAATGTGTGAGATCTCTCCTCTATAGGTGTTATCGTACCATTACCCCAAGCAGAAAGGGGTCTAGGGTACTATTCAAATCTTCCATCCGATTCTGGACCTAAAGTGTTTAAACAGGTTTCTGAGTGTTCCATTGTTCAAAATGGAAACAATCAGATCTATTCTGCCCCTAGTTCAAGAGGGATAGTTCATGAGAACCATAGACTTGAAGGACGCTTACCTTCATGTGCCAATCCACAGCGACCAATTCAAGTTCCTTAGATTTGCATTTCTGTACAACACTTCCAGTTTGTGGCCCTTCCCTTTGGTCTGGCGACAGCCGTGAGAATCTTCAAGTAGGTTCTGTGGGCAATACTTGCAGTAGCCAGAGGCATTGCTGTGGCGTGCTATCTGGACGACATCCTAGTCCAGGTGCCGTCGCTTAGTCTCGCAGAGGATAATGTGAGGGCTCTTCTTCTTTTGCTCCAGTCTCACAGTTGGAAGATCAACTCAGGAAAGAGTTCCCTGGTTCCCAACAACAGGGTGAAGTTCCTGGGTACGATAATAGACTCTATGTCCATGAAAATATTTCTCACAGACAATCGACGCAGGAAGATTGCATCCTCTTGTCTTGCCCTTTAGTCCTCCTCAAGCCCCTCGGTGGCTCAGTTTATGGAGGTGATCGGACTCATGTTTTCCAGCATAGACATCATTCCATTCGCCAGGTTCCATCTCAGACCTCTTCAATTGTGCATGTTGAGACAGTGGAACAGCGATCATTCAGATCTATCACAGCAGATATCCATGGATGCTTGGACTCGGATCTCCCTCTCTTGGTGGATCTGTCCGGAGCAACTGTCCATGGGGACATCTTTCTTAAGACCGTCCTGTGAGATTATGACCACGGACACAAGTCTGGCAGGATGGGGGGAGCTGTTTGGGGTGCCAGGACAGCACAAGGAAAATGGTCCCGGGAAGGTTTCTCTCCTTCGATAAATATTCTGGAATGCTGAGCAATCTACAATGCTCTGAAGGCATGGCCTCTTCTGGGGTGGTTCAGCTTTATCAGATATGAGACCGATAACCTTACCTCAGTAGCTTACATCAACCATCAGGGGGGTACGAGGAGCTCCTTAGCTATGAGGGAGGTGTATCGGATCTTGGAGTGGGCGGAGTCCCACAGCTGCTCGCTCTCAGCCATTCACATTCCAGGTCTGGACAACTGGGAAGCATACTTTCTCAGCAGGCAATCCTTCCATCCGGGGAAATGGTCTCTTCACACTGAGGTGTTTGGGGAGATTTGTCTCAGGTGGGGAACACCGGAGATAGATCTCATGGCGTCCAGACTCAATTGCAAGCTACCCCGATACAGGTCGAGGTCCAGGGATCCCCAGGCAGAGCTTATAGATGCCTTACCGGTGCCTTGAGGGTTCCGCCTAGCTTACATTTTTCACCGCTACCATTGCTCCATCGTGACCACATAGGACGTGGTTTGTGGATCTGGGGGGGTGTCATCCTCTCCGCCATGGAGTTTACCCTGTCGCAGGGATCTGCAGGAACAGAGCCCCTTTCAACATCGAAATCTCGATTCTCTTAGGCTGACTGTGTGGAGATTGAACGCCTAGTCTTGGCCAAGAGGTTTTTTGGAAAGTGTGATTGATACTCTCATTCAGGCAAGGAAGCCAGTCACTCGTTGCATCTACTATAAGGTGTGGAGGACTTATTTGTCCTTGTGTGAGAAGCATGGATATCCTTGGCATAAAGTGAAGGTATCCAGGATTCTGTCCTTTCTCCAAGATGGTTTGGAGAAGGGTCTTGCTGCTAGTTCCTTAAAGGGACAGATTTCGGCATTGTCAGTCTTGTTGCATAGGAGACTCGCTGAGCTCCCTGACATTCAATCCTTTAAAGACAGGCCTGTTTCTAGACAGAGCCTGAACAGACAGTCTGCTCCCCCATGGAGCTTAAACTTGGTCCTTAAGGTTTTGCAGAGGGTTCCGTTTGAGCCTATGCATTCCATTGACATTAAGATTCTGTCCTGGAAGGTTCTCTTCCTGTTGGCCATTGCATCAGCACGCAGGGTATCTGAACTGGCTGCCTTGCAATGTGAGCCGCATTATCTGGTTTTTCATGCGGATAAGGCTGTGCTTCGCACTGGTTTGGGGTTTCTTCCCAAGGTGGTGTCTAACCATAACATCAATCAGGAAATAGTGGTTCCTTTATGTCCTAACCCTTCTTCTTCTAAGGAGAGGTTACTTCATAATATGGATGTGGTTCGTGCCCTCAAGTTCTATCTTCCGGCTACGAAGGATTTCAGACAGTCTTCATCTCTTTTTGTGGTGTATTCAGGGAAGTGCAAGGGGCAGAAAGCCTCTTCTACTTCTTTGTCCTTTTGGTTGAGGAGCTTGATTCGCTTGGCCTATGAGACAGCGGGACATAAGCCTCCTCAGAGGATCACGGCTCATTCAACTAGAGCTGTGACTTCTTCTTAGGCTTTCAAGAATGAGGCTTCTATGGAGCAAATTTGTAAGGCAGCTACCTGGCCCTCCTTACACACTTTTTTACAAAGTTTTACAAATTTGACGTTTTTGGGAGAAAGGTTTGCAGGCTGTGGTGCCCTCAGATTAGGGTCTGCCTTTTTTCCTCCCAGTTTCATTTAGTGTCCTCTAGAGCTTGGGTATATGTTCCCAACATTAATGAATGAAGCAGTGGACTCTCCACCCCTTTAGATGGCAAACATATAAATTATGCTTACCTGATAATTTAATTTCCATCGAGGGGAGGAGAGTCCACGGCTTCCGCCCGTATCTCCGATAAGCGGACCTAAATTTAATTTATCTTCTGGCACTATTTATACCCTGATATTTCTCCTATTGTTCCTTGTTCCCTCGGCAGAATGACTGGGGAATAAGGGAAGTGGGGGGAGGTATTTAAGCCGTTGGCTGGGGTGTGTCTGCCTCCTCCTGGTGGCCAGGTTCTTCATTCCCAACAGTAATGAATGAAGCCGTGAACTCTCCTCCCCTCGATAGAAATGAAATTATCAAGTAAGCATAATTTGTTTTTTATAGACTTTTCTGTTCCTCGTTTTTAAAAATTATAAGATTTCTTTGGATTGAGCCATCATTGTCTCCCAGAATGATGCTGTTAGGCAATGCCACAGTGTTTTCCTTAAACATCCCAAGCCTCAATGGTGTCACATGCAGTGCCCTGTGGTTCCTCTAAATCTTCTGGAGGAGTGTATTTGCCTGTAGATTTTGCAGCTCAGGTATCCTCTGTGGTATCTACAGCTTTATCTGCTTTTTCCTTTCCTACAGGGAAAATGCAAGAGTAGATTGATGATTCGGATAGTAAGGTTGCTATTCCACATTCTGCTACTTCGGTTACTCTCCCTCCTAAGTCTGGTGAGGAGGTTTCGTCGGTTGTCCCTGAGGGTAAAATCTCAGATTCGGACATCTGATGCTGAAGTGATCACCTTTAGATGTATGCTTGAACACCTTGTGTAGTGTTAAAGGAGGTTTGGGCTACTTGGACGACATCAATACCCCTGTCATTGTCAACCCTTGGAAGTTTTGTAGACTTTCTCATTTCTATGAAGTTCCTTCCTATGAGGAAGTATTTCTAGACGTGCTATGGAAATTTTCACTGGAATAGGGGAAGCTAGGGATACCTTTTTCCCTGTCCCCCATCCTCTCAAGGATGTTCCTGTTGCTGACTCCATTAGAATGCACGGTGCCTTAAGTAGAAGGGAGTTTCTACTATGGCTCAAAGAACTTCGATCCCTATAGAGGATAGATACCCCTTTAGGGATCCATGGACAAGAAGTTGGAGGTTTTTGATCACCCAGGGTTTCTTGGAAACCTACCGTTTGTGTTGCCACTGTGTCAAGGGCGGCATCTCTTTGGTGTGATGCCTTGTCTAATTACCCTTGCTGTGCTAGCCCGTGGGGCGTTGTAGCTGATATCTTGATCAGCTGAGAAGCCTACCGGTGTCTTAGTGGTACTACCTAGGCTCTGCAACTCTGGGACAGTCCAGTCTTCTGGAAACCCAATCAGTCTTGGTCCAGGGGAAAGCAATCTAAGCTTTCTTCCCAGGGGCTGATGTCTCCTTTCTGGAGTATCTGCAGTCCAGGTATGATGAGAGGTATTCTTGAACTGGGTTCAGAACCTTTCTCCCTCAGAGTAGTAGTTACAATTCTGGTAAGGGAACGGGGTCTAGGAATTTATTTTCAAGTTTCTCAGAGTACCGTTCTTAAAATAGAATTCCACTCTCCTCTAGAGGGTCTAATCAAAACGAACATAGACCTGAAGGATGTATATCCTCATGTCCCCATTCTACTGGATCTTCTCAAATTGCTGAGATTTGTCATCTCGGGGAGTTGCAGGGGTGCATTCCTGGACTATATATGGTTCAGGTGCCATCCTTTTTTTTTTTTTGGAGCAAATTCTTTCAAGAGAATCTTTTTTCTGTTCTACATTCCCATGGATGGGAAATGAATATGGGGAAAAGTTCCCTTGTTCCAAATACAAGGGTGAT
Organism: Bombina bombina; assembly: GCF_027579735.1. Lineage (NCBI taxonomy): Eukaryota > Metazoa > Chordata > Amphibia > Anura > Bombinatoridae > Bombina > Bombina bombina. The sequence goes on from NC_069504.1 coordinate 1,119,696,438, forward strand.
TTTCTCAGGGATCCTATTAGATTCTTTATCTATAAGAATATTTCTAACAGAGGTCAGATAATCAATGATTTCTTCCTCTTACCTCTCTCTGCAGTCTTCTTTTCAGCCAACAGCAAGCAGTAGTGGTCCGATAGAAAGCTTAAACTTTATTACAACCTGAGGGTTGGGAGTTTGAATGCGGCTGCAGCCGATTATCCCTTCACTTTTCAGTGACTCGATGTATGAAGGGAATTGGTCTGATGGTTCCATGGACATCATTTCTTTTGCTTGAGTTCATTTGAAGAGCTCTGCAGTTATGCATGCTCAGTCAATGGTGCAGTGAACATTCGTATCTCTGAGGATAGATCTAGTTCAGCGTTAAGAGGCTCTTTACCATGGAATATCTGTCTCAGGGCGCGTGTTTCTGGAGATATTCCTGGGGGATTGTGACCACAGATGCCAGCCTGCTGGGCTGGAGAACATCATTGTAGAATATAGATGGTGCAGGTCCTAGAAAATTCTTATTTTGGTTCCTTGTCTGACTCTACAGATCTCTAATAGTAAAGGAGAAGGGCTTGATGTGTTTGTAACCGTTAAGTAATAATACACTTGATTTTTATTTGCTCTTGAAAAATACTATTTTATTTGTTGAAATACGTTGAGCTATATTAAAGCTTTGTTTTTATTCAGTATCTAGCTTTCTTTTGCTGTTTGCTGTGACTCTGCTGGATTTTAACCTCTTAAGGACATATGACGGAATTTTTCTGTCATAAAACAATTGAGCAAACTGAAAGCTGTGTCCTTAAAGGGTTAATCTCCAATGGAGTAAGTTACTACTTGTTTTCTATACAGAGTATTCTATCACCCTACCAATAGAATATTCCTCCCTTTATTCACAGTTTGGCTGTGTTTTTTCAACGGATACTGTTTTCTCACAAGACGGGTCAAATACACAGAATTTATGGAGTGAGTATACTGCAATATTACATAACATTTACAAACACATCAAGCCCTTCTCCTTTACTATTAGAGTATTGTAGAGTCAGACAAGGAACCAAAATAAGAATTTTATAGGACCTGCGCCATCTATACTCTACAACGATGTTCAGTACAGTCTATTGGGAGAGACTGCAAGAAGGCAGCGGCCCACTGTTTAAGGAGAGTATTGTTTTTATGTCATTTGCATACAAATTTTTGTGATAATATCTAACATTGTCTGTGCATCAGCTGTTTTTTTGGCTGGAGAACAGTCTGGGACTCGTTCAAGACGCAAGAACTATGGACTGTGAAGGAGTCTGCACTCCCCATTAATATCTTGAAGTGGAGAGTGAGTTACAATGCTCTTATGGCTTGGCCTCAGTTGTCCTTAGCCCAGTTTATGAGGTTCCAGTCAGACGATATCACATCAGTGGCTTACATCAACCACCAGGGAGGAACTGGGAATTTTCCTTAGCCATGTAAGAGGTGACTTGGATTGCTCAGTGGGTGGAAGCTCACTATTGCTGTCTATCTGCCATCCACATTCCAGGGGTGGACAACTGGGAAGCGGATTTACTGAGCTGACAGACATTTTATCCCAGAAAGTTTTTTATCCGGTGGTGTTCTCCTGGTAATCCCTCCCATGGGGGTGCTGGAGTTTGATCTGAGAGCGTCTCAGCTAGAAAGCCAAGCTTCCAAGGTTCGGTTCAAGGTCAAGATATTCGCAGGCCGTCCGGATAGATGCTTTGGCAGTTCCTTGGGTTTTCAGTCTGGCATATCTGTTTCCTCGTTGCTTTCCTTCCACAAGTCATTGCTTGTACCATACAGGAGAGAGCATCATTACTTCTTATTGCTCCTGCATGGCCTTGTAGGATCTAATATGCAGTCCTAGTGAAGATGCCATCTCTTCCACCTTGGAGGTTGCCACTGAGGAAGAACCTTCTAACTCAGGGTGTTTTCCTTCATCCAAATCTTGTTTCTCTGAAGCTGTTTGCTTGGAGATTAAACGCTTAGTTCTGAATAAGTGTGGCTTTTCTGAGTCAGTCGTTAAGACCATGATTCAGGCTCGCAAGCCTGTCACTAGAAAGAGTTTCCATAAGGTATGACGTTTATACCTTTTTTGGTGGGAATCCAAGGACTACTCTTGGCGTAGGTTTAGGGTTTCTAGGATTCTGTTTTTTCTCTCCAGGTAGGTCTGGAGAAGGAATTTTAAGTCAAGTACTCTGAAAGGTCAGATTTCTTCTTCATCCTTTCGTCAGGCCCTGGTTAGAATCTGGCCTGTGTTTAAGTCTCTTGCTGCTCCTTGGAGTCTTCTCTGGGTTCTTAGAGTTTAGCAAAATGCTCCGCTTAAGCCTTACATTCCATATATATTTAGTTATTATCTTGGAATATTTTGTCTCCTTTTGCTCGGAGAGTTTTGGAACTCTCGGCTTGCAGTGTGATTCACCTTATCTTATCTTTTCAGTCTGAGGCGGTGCTTTGGGAAGAAAACCCAACTTTGCACAAAGTGGTTTAGATAGAGATGTAATCTCGAAATTGTTGTTCCTTTTCTATGTCCTAATCCTCCTTCTCATAAGGAACGTTTGTAGCACTACCTGGATGTTGTGCGTGCTCTGAAATTCTTCCTGCAGGAGACTTTGGAAACCCTGGTGGTTTGTTTTTCAGGAAGAAGTAAGGGTTAGAAGGTTTTTGCTACTTCTCTCTCCCTCTGGTTGAGAAGTATAATTTGGTTTGGTTGAGACTGCTGGTCAGCAGCCCCCTTAGAGAATTAAAGCTATTTTCTAGGGCTGTCATTTCTTTTTGGACCTTCAAAAATGCAACTTCTTTGGAACAGGTTTGCAAGGCTGCATTTTGGTCCTCTCTGCATACTTTTTTAAACAAATTTCAAATTTGATACTTTTGCCTCGGCTGAGGTTTCTTTTTGGAGAAAGGTTCTTCAAGCGGTGGTGCCTTCTGTTTAGGTATGCCTGTCTTGTTCTCCCTACCTAGTTATCTGTGTCCTCTAGCTTGGGTATTGGTTCTCAACAGTAAATGATGATGTTGTGGACTCGCCATATCTTAGAAAAGAAAACAAAATTTATGCTTACCTGATAAATTTATTTCCGGATATGGTGAGTCCACGACCCCACCCGTTTTTTATTAAGACAGTTATTTTTGAGTAAACGCCAGGCACCTTTACACCTTCGTAGTATTCCTTTTTGTCCATTTCCCTTTAGTTGAACGTCTGGGGTTTGTGGGAAAGGAAGTGATATTTAACAGCTCTGGTGTGGTGCTATTTGCCTCCTCCTGCTGGCCAGGAGTGATATTCTCAACAGTAAATGACGTTATGGACTCCATATCCGGAAATAAATAAATTTATCGGGTAAGCATAAATTTTGTTTTTCACCTCCCCTGTGTGTGTGTGTATGTATGTATGTATGTATGTGTGTGTGTATATATATATATATATATATATATATATATATATATGTATATATATATATATATATATATATATATATATATATATATATTATACAAGGTAGGAATAGCGCATTCAGTCCAAACGCTGGTAATAGATAAAAGATTCAAAATGTATTTGTTCAGGTTAAAACCATATCTGTAGCACGATGTAAAAAGTAGCAAAAATCACTTCACATAAAGCAGGGAATGTGAACAGGAGCACTAGCAAACACGTTTAGAATTGATTATATATACACATAGAGTATTGGTTTCTGTAGCTTTAAAAATGTAAGGATTTTCCTAATAAATAGGTGTGCACAGGTAGACACCTATGCAGTGATCAAGTGTGCATGCATGAAACGTGTTTGCTAGTGCTCCTGTTCACATTCCCTGCTTTATGTGAAGTGATTTTTGCTACTTTTTACACCGTGCTACAGATATGGTTTTAACCTGAACAAATAAATTTCGAATCTTTTATCTATTACCAGCGTTTGGACTGAATGCGCTATTCCTACCTACAGGGAATCTGCTGAAAAGCAGACTGAAGTAAAAAGGTGTGTCATTGTGTACTTAATTTGCATATCTTACCCATAATCCTTTGCTGCATTGGAAACAATGTAATTCAGAGGTTTTCTGTGGGAAAACAAGCCTTCGGGCCTGTCTAGATTTGTTAATGAACTACACAATGAGTTATTTTCTCTATATTTTGTGCGTAGTGGAGGATTTTAAACTCGCCTTTTATCTCCCCCTAATTTAAAATGTTGTATTCTGCCCGGAATCAACTTCACCCAGCAGTGATTCAAACCTTCTCCCAGCTGATGAGTAGCAACAAGTACGAAAGTCTGTCCTGGGATGGTTATGAATCACTGCACTAACCCTAGCTAAGTTTATAAGCTGTGTGAACAGCGATACTTTGGCGTAAAGGGAATCTGCTGAAAAGCAGACTGAAGTAAAAAGGTGTGTCATTGTGTACTTAATTTTCATATCTTACCCAGAATCCTTTGCTTCATTGGAAACAATGTAATTCAGAGGTTTTCTGTGGGAAAACAAGCCTCCGGGCCTGTCTAGATTTGTTAATGAACTACACAATGAGTTATTTATATATATATATATATATATGTGTATATATATATATATATATATATATATATATATATATATATATATATATATATATATATATATATATATATATATATATATATATATATATATATATATGTATATATGTATGTATGTGTATCTCAAAATAACAAGAGTATTGCATGATGCACAAGAAAGCCTGCAAACAGTTTGCTGAAGACAAGCAGACTAAGGACATGGATTACCGGAACCATGTCCTGTAGTCGGATGAGACCAAGATAAACTTATTCGGTTCAAATGGTGTCTATCGAGTGTGGCGGCAACCAGGTGAGGAGTATAAAGACAAGTGTGTCTTGCCTACAGTCATGCATTTTAGTGGGAGTGTCATGGTCTGGGCCTGCATGAGTGCTGCCGGCACTGGGGAGCTGCAGTTCATTAAAGGGGAACCATGAATGCCAACATGTACTGTGACATACTGAAGCAGAGCATGATCCCCTCTCTTCGGAGACTGGGCCGCAGGGCAGTATTCCAACATAACAACCCCAAGCACACCTCCAAGGCAACCACTGCCTTGCTAAATAAGCTGAGGGTAAAGGTGATGGACTGGCCAAGCATGTCTCCAGACCTAAACCCTATTGAGCATCTGTGGGGCATCCTCAAACGGAAGGTGGGGGAGCGCAAGGTCTCTAACATCCCCCAGCTCTGTGATGTTGTCATTGAGGAGTGGAAAAGGACTCTAGTGGCAACCTGTGAAGCTCTGGTGAACTCCATGCCCTTAAGGCAGTGCTAGAAAATAATGGTGGCCACAGAAAATATTGACACTTTGGGCCCAATGTAGAAATTTCCACTTAGGGGTGTACTCACTTTTGTTGCCAACGGTTTAGACACTCACTACTTTACATTTTAGCAAAGTGTCATTTCTTCAGTGTTGTCACATGAAAATATATAATAAAATATTTACACAAATGTGAGGGGTGTACTCACTTTTGTGGGATACTGTATGTATATATGTATATACTGTGTGTGTATATGTGTGTGTGTGTGTGTGTGTGTATATATATATATGTGTGTGTATATAAATGCACAGCCTACACTGATACAAAAGCTAGCAATCTAATACATTAAATCTTCCCTAAAACGTAGACAGAATATTAACTAAAGGAAGATTATCCATTCTAAAGCCCTGTTCATGCCTTTTGGATATAACTATTCCAATCAAGTACCCAGAAATCCATATGTATGTTCAGTATCAATTCTCCCCCCCCCCCCCCCATGCCAAGGTATTGGGTTATGGACAATAGTTTGGAGTGCAACTTGTGAGACCACACTTCCCCTAGACAAAGAAAAGAAATAAGCCACAGGGGCTGTCGAATCAAGTCTTCTGATATTTATGTTGGTTAATGTGATCTTTAGCCCTTTGGGTTGTTTCCCCAACATAATGTGCTGTACTTTTTTTCCTAAAGAGCAAAATGATGTCCCAGGAGCCGGCAAGTGTAAAATATATCCAAACTTTATTAGAATTATTTAAAAACAGCATACGGTTCAGTCCGTCAGTACAACAGCACAACTGACCAGATTAAAAACACAACAGAAAGGGAGAGAAGCTGCGCTCCTCATGCAGCAGACATGTTTCGTGCTTACCAAGCACTTGTTCACTGCTTAAAGGAGCAGCAGCTGCCTTCCACTTAAATAGGCTACAGCTGTGAATAAATTTAAAGATACATCTCATATAATGATAATTAAATACTTAGAAATAGTTATCTCCCTCATGCAGTGTGTATAACTTGTTTAAATATAAAAGCACTCATCCCTACATAGTAACAGGAAAACATACAAATAGATAAACATTTCATAATAGTTAGAATTGCAATTATACAATAATTTATAGAGTTTTATAATGTTTAAGAGATTTGATTCATGAAATAGCAAAATTTATAAATTATAGCTAAAATTCTGATTTAATCCAAGCAAATAAATAGAATTTTATAATGTTTAAAAGATTTGATTCATGAAATAGCAAAATTTATAAATAATAGCTAAAATTCTGATTTAATCCAAACAAATAAATAGTACTATAGAAAGTTTATATAATTCAAAGAAAAGGAATTTTATTATGTATGTACACTTCCCTAGACACATAGATCTATATCCCTCCTTAGGTTTATGGGATGGTGGGAGCTTTTCCACGTCTTTGGAGATAGGAACCCCTATCGACATAATATTGTGTTTTTTGCCAGATATATTGATGATCTGATACTGATTTTGGATTGTACAGACAGCATTGTAGATGATTTTTGTACTTACCTCAATAACAATGACCATAACATTAAATTGGTGGGTGAACATAGTCATGACAGAATTAATTTTTTGGATATTACCATCATTGGTAATATTGACACGGGAGTGATAGAGACTGATCTATATAGAAAAGCCACAGCAGGAAATACTATCCTTGAGTTCAGGTCCTGTCACCCTAGACATACGCTACAGGGAATTCCCAAAGGCCAATATATCAGGGCCAAAAGAAACTGTACGAATGAAAGGAACTACCAAAAACAAGCAGACATTATCACACAGAGATTGAGAGAAAGAGGTTACAATGAAACTATTTTAGACAAAGCCCGCAAAGAGGTAGATGCTATACCAAGGACCACACTTTTGCAATACAAAAATAAAAACAAAAGACAAATGGAGATAGGTAAACCAAAGTTTATTACTACTTACAGCCTTGAATATAATAAAATCTGTGAAATAATAAAGGAATCCCTACCTATTTTACACACTGACCCAACCCTTAAAGGGATTGTCAGTGAAGGCTGCCAGTTCATCTCCAAGAGAGGAAAAACCCTGGGTAACTATGTTTCACCATCTGATCTACCAAGATTGACACAGAACTGTTGGCTTAAACAAAAAAAGGGTTTCTTTAAATGTAGACACAGGATATGTAAAACATGTGAATCTGTAAATGAAGGTGAATTTTTCACCTCTTCTAGTACTGGTACAGTACATCAAATCAAGTTTTACATAACTTGTGTTACTACACATGTCATTTACCTTTTGACATGCAGAGGCTGTTTAAAACAGTACGTGGGAAGGTCTAAAAGACCCCTGAAAGAACGATTCCTTGAACATGTGCGTTCTATAGAGGATCCGGATTCTGACACCCCCATTGCAAGACACTTTAAAACATTCCACAACTCTGATGCGTCTCTCTTGTCCCTGCAGGGTATAGACCATGTTCCACGGTGGAGAAGAGGTGGCAATAGACAAAATAAACTTAATTTAAGAGAGGTATATTGGATATTTACTCTAAATACGTCTATGCCCCATGGTCTAAACCTAAGGAGGGATATAGATCTATGTGTCTAGGGAAGTGTACATACATAATAAAATTCCTTTTCTTTGAATTATATAAACTTTCTATAGTACTATTTATTTGTTTGGATTAAATCAGAATTTTAGCTATTATTTATAAATTTTGCTATTTCATGAATCAAATCTTTTAAACATTATAAAATTCTATTTATTTGCTTGGATTAAATCAGAATTTTAGCTATAATTTATAAATTTTGCTATTTCATGAATCAAATCTCTTAAACATTATAAAACTCTATAAATTATTGTATAATTGCAATTCTAACTATTATGAAATGTTTATCTATTTGTATGTTTTCCTGTTACTATGTAGGGATGAGTGCTTTTATATTTAATCAAGTTATACACACTGCATGAGGGAGATAACTATTTCTAAGTATTTAATTATCATTATATGAGATGTATCTTTAAATTTATTCACAGCTGTAGCCTATTTAAGTGGAAGGCAGCTGCTGCTCCTTTAAGCAGTGAACAAGTGCTTGGTAAGCACGAAACATGTCTGCTGCATGAGGAGCGCAGCTTCTCTCCCTTTCTGTTGTGTTTTTAATCTGGTCAGTTGTGCTGTTGTACTGACGGACTGAACCGTATGCTGTTTTTAAATAATTCTAATAAAGTTTGGATATATTTTACACTTGCCGGCTCCTGGGACATCATTTTGCTCTTTTGGATTATCCTTTTTTGGCGTATGGGACGGATGCGCTTTGGTCCCATTACCGGCTTCTGTGGCTTGACGTCATCCCCACTCTCCTGTGTGCCGTAACCCGGAAGTAATGCCTTATGCGGTGAGGGAGGAAAGAGCGCACTGCTGAACTGACTGTTTGTTTGCTTTTTTTCCTAAGCCAGAGAGTTTGCAGCGTGCACACTATAGACTGTGAGCATTTGTTGTGTACAAGCCTTCTACAAGGGCATTTTTAATATGTATCTTATCTATCTTTACCTAACTCTTATCTTATGTATCTGTCTATAAATATTAATCATTGAGATGCATTCCCTTGTGCTTTCCTGTCCTGGACATTCACTAAGAATGGAAGAAAGGTCAGTAAGGTAGGAGCTACCTTTTTAAGGTGGTAAAAGGATGAGTGGTCCATTCTATCAATTCCATCTTCATTGGAGGGTCCCTCTGTGGTATTATGTAGGGATATCTAGAATGTCTGCAGTTAAATGGAATTCTTTTTTTAAATTACTATATAAATGAAAAAGTATATAAATGCAGAAGTCTGTTTGATTTTTGATTCTGACAAATACTGTGTGGCCGCCTAGCAACAAAATAAAAAAATATAGCAACGATATACACACATTTATAATGTGACTGAATACAACATTACCTATATTTTATTTTTGCTACTGATTTTACTTTCCTGCAGATTTCAGTAACTTTGAAGAAGCCTTGCAGGTTGCCTCTGATATAACCCAGTAACAGAGCTGATATCTGCCTGTGTGATGGTTACAGCTCTATAGAGAGAGCTTATGATTTCAGAGGAAACCTTGGCCAAATATTTTTAATTTTGAGTTAAATTTAGTTTCAAGGAAATGGATCATAATATATGTGGTGGGGTTGAGCAGCTTTAACTATAAATCCTAATCTGTTGTACATTCTATATTTTACAGCTACAAGAGGCATTTGGAGGAGATAAACCTGATGGAAAACTTCACAAAAGGTCAAACAGTTGGTAAGCTTTAAAAAAATAGATAATCCCTTTATTACCCATTCCCCAGTTTTGCATAACCAACACGGTTATATTAATATACTTTCTTTCATGTAATGTAAATGGCAAGAGTCCATGAGCTAGTGACGTATGGGATATACATTCCTACCAGGAGAGGGCAAAGTTTCCCAAACCTCCAAATGCCTAAAAATACACCTCCCACTACACTCACACCTTCGTTTTAAAAACTTTGCCTTCTATGGAGGTGGTGAAGTTTGTGCTTGATTTCTTTTACAAAGATACGACGAGTCCACGGATTTCATCACTACTTGTGGGATTTATCCTCCTGGTAACAGGAAGTGGCAAAGAGCACCACAGCAGAGCTGTATATATAGCTCCTCCCTTCCCTCCACCTCCAGTCATTCTCTTTGCCTGTGTTAGTGATAGGAAATGGTAAAATGAGGTGTTTAGTTTAGATTCTTCAATCAAGAATTTTTTGTTTTAAATGGTGCCAATGTGTACTATTTTCTTACAGAGGAGCTTCAAGTAGCCTTTTAGACTGTGGGAACTGGTGGATTTTTGTCTCCACTGTGCCTCCCAGAAATGTGCTGCATTTCTGTACAAAGTCTTAGAAACACCTAACTAAGGTCTAGATTTAGAGTTTGGAGTTAGCCGTCAAAAGCAGCGTTAAAGGGGTCCTAACGCTGCTTTTTACCGCCCGCTGGTATTTAGAGTCAGGCAGGAAAGGGTCTACCGCTCACTTTCTTTCCGCGACTCGAGGCTACCGCACATCCCCTTACGTCAATTGCGTATCCTATCTTTTCAATGGGATTTGCCTAACGCTGGTATTAAGAGGCTTGGAAGAAGTGAGCAGTAAAGCCTCTACCGACAAGACTCCTGCCGTCAAAAAAGTCAGTAGTTAAGAGCTTTATGGGCTAACGCGGGAACATAAAGCTCCTAACTACTGGGCTATAAAGTACACTTACACCCATAAACTACCTATGAACCCCTAAACCGAGGCCCCCCACATCGCAAACCCTATAATAAATTTTTTTTTAACCCCTAATCTGCCGCTCCGGACACCGCCGCAACCTACATTATCCCTATGAACCCCTAATCTGCTGCCCCGAACATCGCCAACACCTATATTATATTTATTACCCCCTAATCTGCCCCCCCCCCACGTCGCCGCCACCTACCTACACTTATTAACCCCTAATCTGCTGACCGGACCTTGCCGCCACTATAATAAATGTATTGACCCCTAAACCTCCGTACTCCCGCCTCGCGAACACTATAATACATTTTATTAACCCCTAATCTGCCCTCCCTAACATCGCCGCCACCTACCTACAAATATTAACCCCTAATCTGCCGCCCCCACCGTCGCCGCTACTATAATAAAGTTATTAAACCCTAAACCTAAGTCTAACCCTAACACCCCCCTAACTTAAATATAATTTATATTAATCTAAATAAATTTACTATAATTAAATAAATTATTCCTATTTAAAACTAAATACCTTTAAAATAAACCCTAATATAGCTACAATGTAACTAATAGTTACATTGTAGCTTTTTTAGGATTTATATTTATTTTACAGGCAACTTTGTATTTATTTTAACTAGGTACAGTAGCTATTAAATAGTTAATAACTATTTAATAGCTACATAGTTAAAATAATTACAAAATTACCTGTAAAATAAATCCTAACCTAAGTTACAAATACACCTAACACTACACTATCAATAAATTACAGAAAATAGAATTTTAAACTAATTACACCTAATCTAAGCCCCCTAATAAAATAAAAAAATAATGAAATGCCCTACCCTATTCTAAATTACAAAGTAATCAGCTCTTTTACCAGCCCTTAAAAGGGCCTTTTGTGGGGCATTGCCCCAAAGTAATCAGCTCTTTTACCTGTAAAAAAAATACAACTCCCCCCAACATTAAAACCCACCACCCACATACCCCTACTCTAACCCACCCAAACCCCCCTTAAATAAACCTAACACTAACCCCTTGAAGATCTCCCTACCTTGAGTCATCTTCACCCAGCCGAGCTAAATTCTTCTTCCAAGCGGAGCAACAAGAGGTCCTCCATCCGGTAGAAGTCTTCATCCAAGCGGGGCAAGAAGAGGTCCTCCATCCGGTAGAAGTCTTCATCCAAGCAGGGCAAGAAGAGGTCCACCATCCGGTAGAAGTCTTCATCCAAGTGGGGTCTTCTATCTTCATCCATCCGGAGTGGAGCGGAGCCATCCTCTTCAACCGACAGACTAACGACAAATGACGGTTCCTTTAAGGGACGTCATCCAAGATGGCGTCCCTTGAATTCCGATTGGCTGATAGGATTCTATCAGCCAATCGGAATTAAGGTAAGAAAAATCTGATTGGCTGATTCAATCAGCCAATCAGATTGAAGTTCAATCCGATTGGCTGATCCAATCAGCCAATCGGATTGACCTTGCATTCTATTGACTGTTCAGATCAGCCAATAGAATGCGAGGTCAATCCGATTGGCTGATTGGATCAGCCAATCGGATTGAACTTCAATCTGGCTAATTGAATCAGCCAATCAGATTTTTCTTACCCGTCCGTCGGTTGAAGAGGATAGCTCCGCGTTGGCTGTATGGAAGATGGCTCCGCTCCGGATGGATGAAGATAGATGACCCCGCTTGGATGAAGACTTCTACCGGATGGAGGACCTCTTCTTGCCCCGCTTGGATGAAGACTTCTACCGGATGGAGGACCTCTTGTTGTTCCGCTTGGATCAAGAATTCGGCTCGGCTGGGTGAAGACGACTCAAGGTAGGGAGATCTTCAGGAGGTTTGGGTGGGTTAGAATAGGGGTATGTGGGTGGTGGGTTTTAATGTTGTGGGGGGTTGTATTTTTTTTTTACAGGTAAAAGAGCTGATTACTTTGGGGCAATGCCCCGCAAAAGGCCCTTTTAAGGGCTGGTAAAAGAGCTGATTACTTTGTAATTTAGAATAGGGTAGGGCATTTTATTATTTTGGGGGGCTTTTTTTATTTTATTAGGGGGCTTAGATTAGGTGTAATTAGTTTAAACTTCTTGTAAAAAAAATTATTTTCTGTAATTTAGTGTTTGTTTTTTTTGTATTATAGATTAGTTTATTTAATTGTATTTTAGTTTAGCTAATTGTAGGTAATTTATTTAATTAATTTATTGATAGTGTAGTGTTAGGTGTATTTGTAACTTAGGTTAGGATTTATTTTACAGGTAAGTTTGTAATTATTTTAACTAGGCAGCTATTAAATAGTTGTTATTAACTATTTAATAGCTATTGTACCTAGTTAAAATAAATACAAAGTTGCCTGTAAAATAAATATAAATCCTAAAATAGCTACAATGTAACTATTAGTATCAGGGTTTATTTTATAGGTAAGTATTTAGTTTTAAATAGGAATAATTTATTTAATTATAGTAAATTTATTTAGATTATTTTAAATTATATTTGTTAGGAGGGTGTTAGGGTTAGACTTAGGTTTAGGGGTTAATAACTTTATTATAGTAGCAGCGACGGTGGGGGCGGCAGATTAGGGGTTAATATTTGTAGGTAGGTGGCGGCGATGTTAGGGAGGGCAGATTAGGGATTAATAAAATGTATTATAGTGTTTGCGAGGCGGGAGTGCGGCGGTGTAGGGGTTAATACATTTTATTATAGTGGCGGCGAGGTCCGGTCAGCAGATTAGGGGTTAATAAGTGTAGGTAGGTGGCGGCGACATGGGGGGGGGGGGCAGATTAGGGGGTAATAAATATAATATAGGTGTCGGCGATGTTAGGGGCAGTAGATTAGGGGTTCATAGCTATAATGTAGGTTGCGGCGGTGTCCGGAGCAGCAGATTAGGGGTTAATAATATAATGTAGGTGTCAGCGATAGTGGGGGTGGCAGATTAGGGGTTAATAAGTGTAAGATTAGGGGTGTTTAGACTCAGGGTTCATGTTAGGGTATTAGGTGTAGACTTAGAAAGTGTTTCCCCATAGGAAACAATGGGGCTGCGTTAGGAGCTGAACGCTGCTTTTTTGCAGGTGTTAGGTTTTTTTTCAGCCAGCTCAGCTTTTTTTTCAGCCATTGTGCATTCAAGGACCCTATGGATAAGAAATTGGAGGGTCTCCTGAAGAAGCTATTTGTTCATCAAGGGTTTATATTACAACCAATGGCCTGCATTGTTCCAGTCACAACTGCGGCTCCCTTTTGGTTTGATGCCCTTGAAGAGTCTCTTAAGACTGAGACTCCTTTGGATGAGATATTGGATAGAATTAGGGCCCTTAAGCTGGCCAATTCCTTTCTTACGGATGCTGCCTTTCAAATTGCTAAATTGGCGGCCAAGGAAGCAGGTTTGTCCATTGTGGCCCGCAGAGCCTTATGGTTAAAGTCCTGGTCTGCGGATGTATCTTCTAAATCCAAGCTTTTAGCTATTCCTTTCAAAGGAAATACTCTATTTGGGCCAGAATTGAAAGAGATCATTTCTGACATTACAGGAGGTAAGGGTCATCTCCTCCCTCAGGATAAGACATCTAAACAGAGGAGACAGAGTAAATTTCGTTCCTTTCGGAATTTCAGGTGAGTCCCTTCCTCCTCTTCCACTAAACCAGAAGGGAATTTTGCTCAAGCCAAGCCCGTCTGGAGACCCAATCAGGCTTGGAACAAGGGTAAACAACCCAAGAAACCCGCCGCTACTACCAAGACAGCATGAAGGGGCGACCCCCGATCCGGGTCCGGATCTAGTAGGGGGCAGACTTTCTCTCTTTTTTCAGGCTTGGGCAAGAGATATTCAGGACCCCTGGGCACTGGAAATTGTGACCCATGGGTATCAACTGGAATTCAAAAGTTTTCTTCGAAGGGGGAGATTTCTTCTTTCACGATTATCTGTAAAACAGATAAAAAGAGAGGCGTTCTTACATTGTGTTAAAGACCTCTATACAATGGGAGTAATTCATCCTGTTCCAAGATTGGAACAGGGACTGGGGTTTTACTCAAATCTTCTTGTGGTTCCGAAAAAAGAGGTAACGTTCAGACCCATTTTAGATCTCAAAAGTCTAAACAAGTTTCTCAGAGTTCCATCTTTCAAGATGGAGACTATTCGAACAATTTTGCCAATGATCCAGGAGGGTCAATATATGACTACGGTGGACTTGAAGGATGCATATCTTCATATTCCTATCCACAAGGATCATCATCAGTACCTAAGGTTTGCCTTCCTGGACAAACATTTTCAGTTCGTGGCTCTTCCCTTTGGGTTGGCCACAGCACCCAGGATCTTCACAAAGGTTCTAGGGTCCCTTCTGGCGGTTCTCAGGCCTCAGAGCATAGCAGTGACAACTTATCTGGACGATATTCTGATTCAGGCATCAACTTATCTAACAAGATCTCATACAGACATTGTGTTGTCCTTTCTGAGAACTCACGGATGGAAGGTGAATCTAGGAAAGAGTTCACTAATTCCACAGACAAGGGTTCACTTCTTGGGAACTCTGATAGATTCTATATCCATGAAGATTTTTCTGACGGAGGTCAGAAAGTCAAAGATTCTACATACATGCTGAGCCCTTCAGTCCAATCCTCGGCCATCAGTGGCTCAGTGAATGGAGGTAATTGGATTGATGGTGGTGGCAATGGACATAATTTAGTTTGCTTGATTTCATCTCAGACCACTGCAACTGTGCATGCTCGGACAGTGGAATGGGGATTATGCAGATTTAACTCCTCAGATAAATCTGAACCAGGAGACCAGAAACTCTCTTCTTTGGTGTTTGTCGCTGGATCATCTGTCCCAAGGAACGTGTTTCCGCAGACCCTCGTGGGCGATAGTGACAATGGATGCCAGTCTTCTAGGCTGGGGTGCAGTCTGGAATTCCCTGAGGGCTCAGGATGTATGGACTTGGGTGGAGTCTCTACTTCCAATCAATATCCTGGAATTAAGAGCAATATTCAATGCACTTCAGGCGTGGCCTCAGTTGGCTTCGGCCAAATTCATCCAATTCCAGTTGGACAATATCACGACTGTGGCTTACATCAATCATCAAGGAGGAGCGAGGAATTCCTTGGCGATGACAGAAGTATCCAAGATAATTCGATGGACGGAGGTACACTCTTGTTATCTGTCAGCAATCTACATCCCAGGAGTTCGACAACTGGGAAGCAGATTTTTTAAGCCGACAGACTTTTCATCCAGGGGAGTGGGAACGTCATCCGGAGGTATTTGCCTCTCTAATTCTCTGATTGGGCAGCCCGGAATTGGATCTGATGGCGTCTCGACAGAATGCCAAGCTCCCAAGATACGGATCCAGGTCAAGGGATCCCCAGGCCGAACTGATAGATGCCTTGGCAGTGCCCTGGTCGTTCAACCTAGCTTATGTGTTTCCACCGTTTCCTCTTCTCCCCCGGGTGATTGCTCGGATCAAGCAGGAGAGAGCTTCGGTAATTCTAATAGCACCTGCGTGGCCACACAGGACTTGGTATGCAGATCTAGTGGACATGTCCTCTCTGCCTCTGTGGAAACTCCCACTGAGACAGGACCTTCTCATTCAAGGTCCTTTCCAACATCCAAATCTGATATCTCTGCAGGTGACTGCTTGGAGATTGAACGCTTGATTTTATCTAAACGGGGGTTCTCTGATTCGGTCATTGATTCAGGCACGTAAGCCTGTGACTAGAAAGATTTACCATAAGATATGGCATAAATATCTTTATTGGTGTGAATCCAAGAACTATTCATGGAATAGAGTTAGAAATCACAGGATTCTGTCTTTTCTCCAGGAAGGATTGGAGAAAGGGTTATCAGCAAGTTCCTTAAAGGGACAGATCTCTGCTTTGTCAATTTTACTTCACAAATGTTTGGCAGAAGTTCCAGACGTTCAGTCTTTTTGTCAGGCTTTGACCAGGATCAAGCCTGTGTTTAGACCAATTGCTCCTCCATGGAGTTTGAATTTGGTTCTTAATGTTCTTCAAGGGGTTCCGTTTGAACCTATGCATTCCATAGATATTAAGTTGTTATCTTGGAAAGTTTTGTTTTTGGTTGCTATTTCTTCTGCTTGTAGAGTTTCTGAGCTTTCGGCGTTGCAATGTGACTCGCCTTATCTTATCTTCCATTCTGATAAGGTGGTTTTACGTTCCAATCCTGGTTTCCTTCCTAAGGTTGTTTCTAATAAAAATATTAATTAGGAAATTGTTGTTCCTTCATTATGCCCTAACCCTTCTTCTAAGAAGGAGTGTAAGTTGCATAACTTGGACGTTGTCCATGCCCTGAAGTTTTACTTACAGGCGACTAAAGATTTCCGTCAATCTTCTTCTTTATTCATTATTTTTTCTGGACAGCGTAGGGGTCAGAAAGCTACAGCTACTTCTCTTTCTTTGTGGCTGAAAAGTATCATCCGTCTGGCATATGAGACTGCTGGACAGCAGCCTCCTGAAAGAATTACGGCTCATTCTGCTAGGGCTGTGGCTTCCTCATGGGCATTTAAAAACAATGCTTCTGTTGAACAGATTTGCAAGGCTGCAACTTGGTCGTCTCTTCACACTTTTTACAAATTTTACAAATTTGATACTTTTGCTTCTTCTGAGGCTGTAATTGTGAGAAAGGTTCTTCAAGCAGTGGTGCCTTCCGTTTAGGTTCCTGTCTTGTCCCTCCCTTTTCATCTGTGTCCTATAGCTTTGGTATTGTATCCCACAAGTAAGGATGAAATCCGTGGACTCGTCGTATCTTTGTAAAAGAAAACTAAATTTATGCTTACCTGATAAATTTATTTCTTTTACGATACGACGAGTCCACGGCCCTCCCTGTTTTTCTACGACAGGTTTTTATTTTTTTGTTAAACTTCAGTCACCTCTGCACCTTTGGCTTTTCCTTTCTCTTTCTAACTTCGGTCGAATGACTGGAGATGGAGGGAAGGGAGGAGCTATATATATACAGCTCTGCTGTGGTGCTCTTTGCCACTTCCTGCTAGCAGGAGGATAAATCCCACAAGTAAGGATGAAATCCGTGGACTCGTCGTATCGTAAAAGAAATAAATTTTTCTATGATTTCTTTTATGATGAGCGCTTCTAAGCATTCTGAAGCCCAATTCCTCTCAGAGTACAGTGTTTGTCAGAGGGATGTGAAGAGAGTATTGCCTGTTGAAATTTATGGTTTCACTCATGGGAAATCTTTTCAAGGGTTCTCTTGTTATCGGTCGTAGGGATTCATCTCCTACCTCCCTTTTCAGATCAACAATATACTCTTATACCATTACCTCTGCTGATAGGTTTCAGTACTGGTTTGGCTGTCTGCTATATGTGGATGGGTGTCTTTCAGTAAGTATGTATCATTATTTAAGACACTCTCAGCTATGTTTTGTGCTTTGTTTTAATATAAAGTTTTTAATATATGTATTTACTTATATTTGCCATGAGTCAGGTCTATGTGTATTTCCCTTTGCAGTCTAACAGTTTCAGTATGGGAACTAAACAACTAGAAAAACTAATTGTATGAGGAATACATTAGGATTCATAGCAGAGATTACCACAAATTGTATATCATGTGAACTCCAAGTAATGGATTCAGATAAAGATTACACTATATATTTAAAAAGTTCCATAACATTCATACCTTAAGTCTTTATTAGTATAACTAGGAACCAACATTCACACAGTAGTAGCGAGAAAAGAGTTAAAAACACTTAAACCCAGTCAAGAGGAATTACTTATGTGCTTATAGAGCCAAGAAGTATATAGATATGCATGGGCCCACTTTCAAATATTCTAAAATAAGCTAAGCCCTTACAATCCGAGGGCTGATTTACTTTTAAGTATTAGTATATAATCTTAGTAGGCACCATGAATAATAAACAATTAGCGAGATAATTCTTATTTAGACATAGGCAAGCAAATTAAAAACGGCAGACAGGAGAGACAACGCTACTCCTGCTGGACCCCTGACGCGCGTTTCACAGAACGCATATCATATATCCATGCATATCTATATACTTCTTGGCTCTATAAGCACATAAGTAATTACTCTTGACTGGGTTTAAGTGTTTTTAACTCTTTTCTTGCTACTACTGTGTGAATGTTGGTTCCTAGTTATACTAATAAAGACTTAAGGTATGAATGTTATGAAACTTTTTAAATATATAGTGTAATCTTTATCTGAATCCATTACTTGGAGTTCACATGATATACAATTTGTGGTAATCTCTGCTATGAATCCTAATGTATTCCTCATACAATTAGTTTTTCTAGTTGTTTAGTTCTGTTCTCTGAGATCCCACATCAGATACTGATCCCATTTGGTGATACTTAACATAACATATAGATATAAAATATATGTATTGTAATACAAATAAGGGGACTATATCTGTCATTACTTAACTCCAACTAATCCCCCACAATCTTAATTCTAAAGTTTCAGTATGGGAATCATGTTTTATGAAGTTATTTTTTACCTGGGGTTTAGTTTTTTTTTGCAATTTGACTTTTTTTGGCTCAAATTTTTGTCTACAGTTGTGCAAGTGTCAGGTTAGGAAATGTCCAGAAGAAGACCCAAATGCTAGGGCGAACTTGAACAACACCCTTGCACTCTGAGTTTAATCCAGGACGTGACCCCACGACAACCTCCAAAAAACAATTTACTCACAATATGGAGCAGGGTTAGCCTGTGCCCAAAGTAATTCAAGTTATCAGCCAGATAGACTTCTGAATAAGGAACTGGTTTTAGGAAATGTCTTCCACAGAATCAGGAGAGCAGGGATAGTCCACTTATACTCAGACAGAAGAAGGGTAAAACAGGAAAGAGTTAATAATGCAGGAGTAGGTAATTTGTTATCAGGCAGTTTGAGGGTTAACACTGTGTAGACAGTCTTTGCAGAGTATGTAACAGGTAATCAGGCAGTTTGAGGGTTAACACTGTGTAGACAGTCTTTGCAGAGTATGCAACAGGTAATCTGGTAGTTTGAAGGTTAACACAGATTAAACAGTACTTGTTGAGACTGGCAACAGGATATCAAGCAGTTTTAAGGTTTACACTGAATAATTGTATTTGCAGAGATTGGAAAGAGGTAAACATGCAGATTGAAGGTTTCACAGAAATAACAGTATTTGAATAGTTTGGCAGTACACAGAGTAGGCAGAATTTGCAAGTTTTGCAGCAGGTAAACAGGCAGTTTGAATGTTTCACAAAACAAACAGTACTTGCATTGTTTGGAGACAGGTTATCAGGAGGTTGAAGGTTAATCCAGCATAGTAATTCCTTGAAGAGATTGGCAACAGAAAAGCAGCAGTTAGAGAGATTCCACAGCGAATTCCTAACAGAAGCCACAAAGTTAAACAAACAAACGGGCACTGGAGAAACAGGAAGCTCAGAATAAAAAGCCTGGTTTTGACATCATCAGGAAGGGGTGGCTCAGACACCTGTCAATCAAGCACACAGAGAGGACTGCAGAGCTTCCCAGCAGCCGAGCGTGACAGCAAGTTTAGTCATTTCCTGCGTCTTTGTTGACGTTAGGTTGTTTGGCGCGTAGTCACGCTTGTTATGATGTGAGTTGCGTCATTTCCGGATGTTGGTTGGAGCCAAAATACTTTTATTAATATTTGCGTTGTGCGTCCTACTTGGCACCAAATATTTTAGTTATTTTACCCCACTTCCTTTATGCTTTTGCTCTCTTTATATTTTATATATTTGCTTTTATGCTTATTTTAGAATATGCATATTTTCCCATTCCTGAAACTGCTATATGAGGAAATTGGATATTTGTTTAAATGTTATTTTTTCTTTTACATTTTTGCAAAGATGTCTCAGTTTGACCCTGCCTCACCGTAGGAACCATGCTGCCTGAACACAGTTCTACCAAAGCTAAGTGTATCTGTTGTATCTGTTGTAAGCAAGCTGAGATTATATCTCCAGCTATATTATGTAACAGATGTCATGATAAGCTTTTGCATGCTAATAATGTTTCTATTAGTACTAGTACAGTGCCTGTTATTCCCTCAACATCTAATGTACATGATATCCCTGTTGATAAAAATTATATTGCTGATGCAATACAGAAGGGCTATGTCTGCTATTCCACCTTCTAATAAATGTAAAAGGTCTTTAAAAACTTCTCATAAGTCTGATGAAATTTGTAATGACCAACAACATACGTATTTTATCCTCCTCTGAAGTGGATCTCTCTGGTTCAGAAGATCCTACTTCAGACATTGAAATTGATAAATCTTATCTTTTTTAAGATTGAATATATTGGTTCTTTATTGAAAGAAGTATTGGTTACTTTGGATATTGAGGAGTCTGATCCTCTTGATAACAAATCCAGTAAGCATTTAAATTCTGTTTTTAAACCTCCTGTGATTACTCCTGAGGTTTTTCGTGTTCCAGATGCTGTTTCTTATGTGATTGCTAAGGAATAGTCTAAGTCTGGTGCTTATTTTAATCCTTCTATTAGGTTCGAAAAGCTATATCCTTTACCAGTGGCTAAATTGGAGTTTTGAGAAAAAGTCCCTAAGGTTGATGGGGCTATATTCTACTCTTGCCAATCGTTCTACTATTCCTATGGATGATAGAACTTCTGTTAAGGATCCTTTAGATAGGAAGATTGAATCTTATCTAAGGGAAGCTTATTTGCATTCCGGCTATATTCTCAGGCCTGCCATTTCTATGGCTGATGTTGCAGCTGTGTCAACTTTTTGGTTGAATAGCCTAGCACATCAGGAAGCAGATCCTGATTTGTCTTGCATTATTCGATTGCTTCAACATGCTAATCATTTTATCTGTGATGCTATTTTTGATATCATCAAGATTTATGTTAAATCTATGTCTTTAGCTATTTTAGTTAGAAGAGCCATATGGCTTGAATCTTGGAATGCTGACATGGTATCTAAATCTAGATTATTAACTCTATCCTTCCAGGGTAATAATTTATTTGGTTCTCAGTTGGATTCTATTATTTCCACTATCACTGGGGGGGAAAGGAAGTTTTTTTTGCCTCAAGATAAAAAAAATATAAGGGTAAATCTAAAGCTTCTAATTGTTTTTGTTCCTTTTGTCAGAATAGAGAGCAGAAAACCACTTCTTCCCCTAAAGACTCTGGTTCCAGTTGGAATAAATCCAAGCCTTTTAAGGAACCAAAGCCAGCTCCCAAGTCTGCATGAAGGTGCGGCCCTCAATACAGTTCAGCTGGTAGGAGGCAGATTGAAATTATTTCAAGACATTTGGGCAGATTCTGTTCAAAATCAGTGGATTCAGAGCATTGTCTCTCAAGGGTATCAAATAGGTTTCAGAGTAAGACCTCCTGTGAAAAGATTCTTTCTCTCTCACGTTCAGAAAAGCCTGAGCTTTCACAGGATTTGTTGGAAGTGTGTTTCAGATCTAGAGCTTTCAGGGGTAATTATACCAGTTCCGCTTCAGGAACAAAGTCTGGGCTTTTATTTGAATCAATTAATTGTCCCAAAGAAAGAAAATTCCTTCAGACCAGTTCTGGCTCTGAAGTTTTTGAATCGTTTCAAGATGGTGACTATAAGGACTTATCTTCACATTCCGATTCATCCAGATCACTATCGGTTTCTGAGATTCTCTTTTCTAGACCAGCATTACCAATTTGTCGGTGTATCCTTATTTGGATGATATCTTGGTACTGGCTCAATCTTTTCATTTAGCAGAATCTCACACAAATCAACTAGTGTTGTTTCTTCAAAGACATGGTTGGAGGATCAATTTACCAAAGAGTTTCTTGATTCCTCAGATAAGGGTCACCTTTTTAAGTTTCCAGATAGATTCAGTGTCCATGACTCTGTCTTTATCAGACAAGAGACGAATGAAGTTGGTTTTAGCCTGTCTAAACCTTCAGTCTTGATTATTCCCTTCAGTGGCTATGTGCATGGAAGTTTTAGGTCTCATGACTGCAGCATCAAACGCGATCCCCTTTACTCGTTTTCATATGAGACCTCTGCAGCTTTGCATGCTAAATCGATGGTGCAGGGATTATCCTCGGATATCACAATTGATATTCTTAAATCCCAGCATTCAACTCTCTCTGACTTGGTGGTTAGACCATAATCATATTGTGCAAGGGGCCTCTTTTGTTAGTCCTTCCTGGACTGTAGTTTTGACAGATGCAAGTCTTTCAAGTTGGGGAGCTGTCTGGGGGTCTATGACAGCACAAGGGGTTTGGAATCCTCTAGAGGCGAGGTTACTAATCAATATTTTAGATCTCTGTGCTATTTTCAGAGCTCTTCAGGCTTGGCCTCTATTAAAGGGAGAACTTTTCATTCGCTTTCATATAGACAATATCACAACTGTGGCATATGTCGGTTATCAGGGAGGGACTTGCAGTCCTTTAGCAGTGAAAGAAGTATCACGGATACTTTCTTGGGCGGAATCCAACTCCTGTCTAATTTCTGCAATTCATATCCCATGTGTAGACAATTGGGAAGCAGATTATCTCAGTCGTCAGACTTTACATTTGGGGGAGTGGTCTCTCCATCCAGATGTGTTTTTTCAGATTGTACAGATGTGGGGTCTTCCAGAAATAGAACTCATGCCTTCCCATCTAAACAGGAAACTTCCCAGATACCTTTCCAGGTCCAGGGATCCTCAGGCTGAGATGGTGGATGCTTTATCAGTTCCTTGGTCTTACCAACTTGCTTATACAGGTTTTGGTATGCTGATCTTGTCTGGATGTCCAGTTGCCAACCTTGGCCACTTCCTTTAAGGCCGGACCTCTGTTCCAAGGGGCGTTTTCCCATCAGGATCTCAAATCACTAAATTTGAAGGTATGGAAATTGAACGTTTTAGTGCTTAGTTATAAAGGTTTCTCTGACTTGTGATTAATACTATGTTGCAGGCTCGTAAGTCTGTTTCAAGGAAAATTTATTATCTGGTTTGGAAAGCCTATATTTCATGGTGTTCTTCTCATAAATTTTCTTGGCATTCTTTTAGAATTCCTCGGATTTTACAGTTTCTTCAGGACGGTTTCGATAAAGGTTTGTCTGCAAATACTTTGAAGGGACAAATCTCTGCCCTTTCTGTCCTATTTCATAGAAAGATCGCTAAGCTTCCTGATATTATAGTGTTTTGTTCAGGTTTTGGTTCGTATCAAACCCGATAATAAATCTTTCTCGAAACAGACTTACGAGCCTGTAACATAGTGTCAATTACTGAGTCAGAGAAACCTCTATGACTAAGAACTAAGCGTTCAATTTCCATACCTTGAGATTTAGAGATTTGAGATCCTGATGGAAAAACCACCCTTGAGACAGAAGGTCTGGCCTTAAAGGAAGAGAGGCCAAGGCTGGCAACTGGATGTCCGGACAAGATCTGCATACCAAAACCTGTGAGGCCATGCAGGTGCTATCAGAAACACATGAGATTGCTCCATAATAATCTTGGAAATCACCATTGGGAGAAGAACTAGAGGTGGAAAAATGTAAGCAGGTTGGTAAAACCAAGGAAATGCTAAAGCATCCACCATCTCTGCCTGATGATCCTTGGATCTGGAAAAAAAACGAGAAGCCATCAGATCTATTTCTGGAAGACCACACATCAGTACAATCTTATAAAACACATCTGGAGGGAGAGACCACTCCCCTGGATGCAAAGTCTGACGACTGAGATAATCTGCTTCCCAATTGTCTACGCCTGGAATATAAATCGCAGAAATTAGATAAGAGTTGGACTCTGCCCAAGAAAGTATTCAAGATACTTCCTTCATTGCTAAGGAACTGTGAGTCCCTCACTGATGATTGACATATGCCACTGTTGTGATATGGTCTGTCTGAAAAGGAATGAAAAGTTCTCTCTTTAATAGAGACCAAGCCTAAAGAGCTCTGAAGATAACACAGAGTTCTAAAATGTTCATTGGTAACCTTGCCTCTTGAGGTTTCCAAACCACTTGTGCTGTCAAAGATCCCCAGACAGCTCCCCAACCTGAAAGACTTGCATCTGTTGAGATCACAGTCCAGAAAGGACAAACAAAAGAGGCCCCTTAAATAATCCGATGATGGTCCAACCACCAAGACAGAGAGAGTTGAATATTGGGATTTAAGTATATCAACCGTAATATCAGAGTATAATCTCTGCACCACTGATTCAACATGCAAAGCTGCAGAGGTCTTATATGAAAACGAGCAAAGGGGATCGCGTCTGATGCTGCAGTCATAGAACCTAAAACTTCAATGCACATAGCCACTGAAGGGAATGATCAAGACTAAAGGTTTCAACAAGCTAAAACCAATTTAATTCGCCTCTTGTCTGTTAAAGAAAGAGTCATGGACACTGAATCTATCTGGAAATCTAAAAAGTTGACCTTTGTTTGAGGAATAAATCTCTTTTGTAAATTGATCCTCCAACCATGCCTGTGAAGAAACGACACTAGTTGTTTCGTGTGAGATTCTGCTGAATTAAAAGACTGAGCTAGTACCAAGATATTGTCCAAATAAGGAAACAACGCAATACCCTGCTCTCTGATTACAGATAGAAAGGCACCGAGAACCTTCGAAAATATTCTTGGAGCTGTCGCTAGGTCAAATGGAAAAGCGACAAACTGATAATGCTTGTCTAGAAAACAGAATCTCAGAAACCGATAATGGTCTGGATGAATTGGAACATGAAGATAAGCATCCTGTAAGTCTATTGTGGACATAAAATGCCCTTGCTGAACAAAAGGCAGAGTAGTCCTTATAGTCACCATCTTGAAAGTGGTGACTCTTACAAAACAATTTAAAAGTTTCAGATCCAGAACTGGTCTGAATGAATTCTTTCTTTGGGACAATGAATAGATTTGAAGAAAACCCCAAACCCTGTTCCTGTAGAGAAAATGGAACAATCACCCCTGAAAGCTCTAGATCTGAAACACATTTCCGAAAAGCCTGAGCTTTCACAGGATTTGTTGGAATATGAGAAAAAAAGATTCTTCTCACAAGAGGCCTTATTCTGAATCCAATTTGATACTCTTGAGACACAATATTCTGAATCGACTGATTCTGAACAGAACCTGACCAAATTTCCTGAAACAATTTCAATCTGCCCCCCACCAGCTGAACTGGATTGAGGGCCACACCTTCATGTAGTCTTGGGGGCTGGATCTGGTCTTTTATAAGGCTTGGTTTTATTCCATTTTGAGGATGGTTTCCAATTGGACCCAGAGGCCTTAGGGGAAAGAGTAGACTTTAGTTCCTTATTCTGACGAAAGGAACGAAAACGATTAGGAGCCTTAAATTTACCTTTTTAGATTTTTTTATCTTGAGGCAAGAAAACTCCTTTCCCACCAGTAATAGTGGAGATAATAGAATCTAATTGAGAACCAAATACATTCTTACCCTGGAAAGATAGAGATAATAATCTAGATTTACACACCATGTCAGCATTCCAAGAATTAAGCCATAAAGCTATTCTGGCTAAAATAGCTAAAGACATAGATTTAACATCAATCTTAATAAAATCAAATATAGCATCACAAATTAAATGATTAGCATGTTGATGCAAAAGAATAATGCTGGTCAAATTATGATCTTCTACCTGACATGATAAACTATCCAATCAAAAGGTTGAAGCAGCAGCCACATCAGCCATTGAAATAGCAGGTCTAAGAATATAGCCAGAATGTAAATATGCTCTTCTAAGATAAGATTCAATCTTCCTATCCAAAGGATCCTTAAAAGAAGTATTATCTTCCATAGGAATAGTAGTATGTTTGGCAAGAGTGGAAATACCCCTATTTACCAAAACTCTAAATTAGCCACAGGTAAAGGATATGAGTTATTAAACCAACCTAGAAGAAGGATTGAAAGAAGAACCAGGCTTAGACCATTCCTTAGTAATCATATCAGAAACAGCATCTGGAACAGGAAAAACCTCAGGAGCAACCTTAGGAGGTTTAAAAACAGTATTCAAACGTTCACTGGCTTTTTTATCAAGAGGACTAGACTCTTCAATACTCAAAGTAACCAGAACTTCCTTCAATAAAGAACAAATATAGTCAATCTTAAACAGATAGGAAGATTTGTCAAATTCAGAATCTGAATCAGTATCTTTTGAACCAGAAGAATCCTCATCAGCAGAGTATATTTCAGTATGCTGTCAATCAATACAAATTTCCTCAGATTTATGAGAAGTTTTAAAAGACCTTTTTCATTTATTTGAAGGCGGAATAGCAGACATAGCCTTATCTATAGCTTTAGCAATATAATTATTTACATCTGCTGGAATATTAGGTACTTTAGACATTGAAGGGACAACAAATGGTGTATTAGTACTAATGGAAACATTATTGGCATGCAAAAGCTTATGACAGATGCTACATAATTGGGATAAATAAATAACATCAGTTAATTTACAACAGACACACTTATCTTTGGTAGAACTGTGTTCAGGTTGCATGATTTCTACAGCAACATCAGAGACAGGATCAGATTGAGACATCTTGCAAAATGTATAAAGAAAAAAAACATTTAAACAAAATATCTAATTCCCTCATATAGCAGTTTCAGGAATGGGAAAAAATGCTGATGCTAATGTAGGATGTAAAAAAAAACAAAATAAACATCATAGCTCTTAATATGGCAAGAACCAGAAGCATAACAGGAAGAGGGGTTATAAACAAAAAGATTTTTGGCGCCAAGCAAGACGCAAATAGGAAATAAATAAAAAATATTTTTTGCGCCAAAGCAAACATCAGGAAATGACGCAACTCGTGTCATAACAAACGATTTTCTCATGGGTGAAACCACTAAATCAACAGGCAATACTCCCTTCACATCCCTCTAACAAACACTGTACTCTGAGAGGAATCTGGCTTCAAAATGCTTAGAAGCGCCTTTCACCGAAGAAAATCAAGCATATCTTACTTCACCACCTCCACAGGGAGGCAAAGTTTGTAAAAACTGAAGTATGTGTGTGGGTGGCGGGAAGTGTATTAATAGGCATTTTGAGGTTTGGAAAACTCTGCACCCTCCTGGTAGGAATGTATATCCCATACATCACTAGCTCATGGACTCTTGCCACTTACATGAAAGAAATCGTTACACTCTTTGGATGTGGTAAGGGCTTTGAAATACTATGTTGAGGCTACTAAGGTTTTTAGTAAGACTTTCCGTCTATTTGTTATCTTTTCTGGTTCTAGAAAAGGTCAGAAAGCCTCTGCCATTTCTTTGGCATCTTGGTTAAAGCTTTTGATTCACAAGGATTCTCCACCTCAGAGAATCACAACTCATTGTAATAGATCAGTTGCCACTTCTTGGGCTTTTAAGAATGAAGCTTCAGTTGATCAGATTTGCAAAGCAGCAACTTGGTCTTCTTTGCATACATTTACGAAATTTTACCATTTTGATATATTTGATTCTTCTGAATTCATCTTTGGTAGAAAAGTTCTTCAGGCAGCTGTCTCAGTTTAATTAATCTACTTATATTTAATTTTTTTTCTTGAAATTTATAGAAACTTATTTTTTGTTTGTATTTAATTTCTCAGTGGAAATAGCTGTTTTTATTTTATCCCTCCCTCTCTAGTGACTCTTCTGTGGTTTTCCACATCTTGGGTATTTTATCCAATACGTCTCTAGCTCATGGACTCTTGCCATTTACATGAAAACATAATTTATTTAAGAACTTACCTGATAAATTAATTTCTTTCATAATGGCACCCTGTTTGTGGTGGTTATATTTTTTTGTATAAAAGCACAATATTTTCCAGTTCCTCTTTTTTGTATGATTTTATTCCTTTTTACACCTCACTACTTGGCTATATGTTAAACTATGGTGTGAGTGTGGTGGGAGGTGTATTTATAGGTATTTTGAGGTTTCGGAAACTTTGCTCCCCTCCTGGTAGGAATGTATATCCCATATGTCACTAGCTCATGGACTCTTGCCACTATGAAAGAAATTTAATTTATCAGGTAAGTTCTTACATAGTTTTTTACCTATGTGATTACCATGTATCTAAGCCTTTGCAGACTGCCCCTTATCTCAGTTATATTAATATACTTTTTACCTCTGTGATTACCTTGTATCTAAGCCTCTGCAGACTGCCACTTATCTCAGTTATATTAAAGGGACAGTCAACACCAGAATTTTTGTTGTTTTAAAAGATAGATAATCCTTTTATTACCCATTCCCCAGTTTTGCACAGACCACGGTTATATTAATATTCTTTTTACCTCTGTGATTACCTTGTATCTAAGCATCTTCTGACAGCCCCCTGATCACATGACATTTTATTTATTATTTATTGACTTTCATTTTAGCCAATTAGTGCAGTGTCTACCACAATTCACAGGCATGATCACAATGTTATCTATAGGGCTTACAGGAACTAGCTCTCCCCTGTTGTGAAAAGCAAATACAAAAGCATGTGATTAGAGGCGGCCTTCACGGGCTTAGAAATTATCATATGAGCCTTCCTAGGTTTAGCTTTCAACTAAGAATACCAAGAGAACAAAGCAAAATAAAAGTAAATTGGAAAGTTGTTTAAAATTACATGCCCTATTTGAAACATGAAAGTTTTTCTGGACTTGACTGTCACTTTAATATACTTTTTACCTCTGTGATAACCTTGTATCTAAGCCTCTGCAGACTGCCCCTTATCTCAGTTACATTAATATACTATTTTACCTCTGTGATTACCTTGTATCTAAGCCTCTGCAGACTGCCCCCTTATTTCAGTTTTTTTGTCAGACTTGCATTTTAGCCAAACAGTGCTGATTCATAAATTAACGCCATGGGAGTGATCATGTTATCTATATGGCACACATGAACTAGTGTTGTCTAGATGTGAATAACTGTCAAAATACCCTGAGCTCAGTGGCGGCCTTCAACGGCTTATAAATTATCATATGAGCCTACCTTGATTTAGCTTTCAACAAAGAATACCAAAAGAACAAAGCAAGTTCGATAATAAAAGTAAATTGGAATGTTTAAAATTGCATGTCCTGTCTGACTCATGAAAGTTTAATTTTGACTTTACTGTCCCTTTAAAGATTTGCACAGGGTTTAAAAGGGATATAACTGTACTGTACATTTTTCAAGACGCATTCTATAAAATGTTATTGTTTTTTCCTAGGAAATTGATGGGATCGAAGCAAAATGAAAACCGACCGTGTCTGCAGCGCTTTGTTACGACCTACACCAGGGCAGATCCTACAGACGAGCCTCCTATAGAAGTGTAAGTATTTCCTTTTACACACAGTTTAAATACCTGGAATACAATCTTTCGGTTGCATAACTTTTTACCATGTTCTTGTTGAAACCTATAAAAACAATATGAAGGCTCAGAACAAAATTGCAAATGTATATATATATTTTTTTTTTATCAAGCATTTAACAAGCTACAAAAGAAACTACCAATGATCATTGGGAAGTTGTAATTTAGTAGTATCTTGGGACAATGTTGCCTTATCCCATTAGCCAGACAAAATGGCACACAAGTATATTTATATAAACAGCCCAGGCGTCATAGCCAAAGTATGTTTAGTCAGACAAGTAGCTTTTTTTATTTGTCCAAGAAGACCCCTCAGCCTATTGACCTGATGAATAAAAACTTGCTGGCAAGGAGAGGAACCATGGAACATCACTGGGGGCTTTTTTTAGCATTAATGTATATGTATGTGTGTCTCCTTCACACCAGAAACCTGCTTAATTAGATAAACTGATCTCAAGCTAAAATCTCCTTTTTTTTAAGATTCCCTGAGGGACCTTTCAGAGCTGACACCAGAGTGGAGAACTTAAACGAACACTCAAGTTAACATTTAAGTTTCATTATTCAGACAGTGCACACAGTGTTAAACAACTTTCCAATTCATTTCCATTATCTAAATGTGCACAATCCTTTTTTTTTATTTATTTTTTTATACACCCTTTCTGAGGCACCATCACCTACTCAGCATGTGCAAGATTTACAGAATATACGTATAGGCATTTTGTGATTCGCTTATAGCTGTCACATGATGCAGTAGAAGGGGAAAAAAGAACTGACTTTAAAATTTGTCAGAAAGAAATCTACTGCTCATTTGAAATTCAAAGTTCTTTGCCTTGTCTTTTTTTATTATGCATTTAATAATTATGCAATTCTACTGTGTTTAGTCATCCTTTAAGATCATTAGGCGCTATATGTTGTTGGTAAAGGGGTTTTGTTAACTTGTACCGAGTTTGGGCTCGTTTCCATTGAGCCGTAATTAGGTTTGCGTGCGTTCGCAAACCGTTTAAATAAGCTGTCGGATGCAATATCGTTCACCGACTGCTTCCAACGGCCCGTTATAATTCAGTTTCGGCAACCGGACACATTGTGTCCCATACAAAGTATCAGAAGCCACTAATCTTTAAATAATATCAGGTTTCCAATGCCCGCGCAAACCGTTAATACACTGTTGGAGGATGCCGATACAGTAACAAAAATTACACCCAGCTCAACTAGGTGTAACATAGGAAAAAGTGCTTTTCTTTCCTAAGATATGGCGAGTCCACGGAATCATCAATTACTAGTGGGAATATCACTCCTGGCCAGCAGGAGGAGACAAAGAGCACTACAGCAAAGCTGCTATATATGTCACTTCCCTTACCCATAACCCCCAGTCATTCTCTTTGCCTCTAGTGCAAGGAGGACGTGAAGTAATTAGGTGTCCTGATTAAGATTCTTCTATCAAGATTTTTTTGTTTTGAAGTTCAGGGCAGGATTGCTATGCCTTCCATCACAATCTGGGTATAGCTGTACTCTACGTTAGTCTCTTCAGTAGGGCTGTGGTAGCTTTAAAGCAGTTAGGAACTTGTAAAGTGTGCTTTGCTGCGTTTTTTCTAACATGTTGCTGCCCTGGTATAGGAAGCCTGAGTAGGTTTACTCTAGCCTTTCTTTTCTACACAGGTCTCTGTGAGGAGTGGCATTCTCATACCGGGTGTGTCGTCCTTCTGCCGGACGGCTAGATGCAGGTAAGTGCTATTGAGTCTTCTATGTTGGGAGATTAGGCACTTTAAAAAAATCTGCAATATAAAATGGGACTGATATATCCTAGATGGGATATTATTTATGGCAGGTGCAGGCACTTACTGTGACAGATACACTGGTTCCCTTTGTTAGTAATGAAGGGGTTACCCAGCTTCATGAGGCTTAATTTTTCTATTGATTTTTAGGAATTTTTAGAATATAATTCCTGTGCTTTTTCTTGTGGTGTGTACTAGTTCTAGTTCATGAGGGGGAAAAGGTTTTACTGTAAGCACTGTGGAAACAGATGTTTGGATTTTGGGGCTTGTTTTTTAAATTATAAGACTGGTGGGTCTTATGTTTTACTGTCTATCAGCGCTTTATTATTTCATGCTTGGCGCTGGACTAAGGGCCTTCCGCTGTTATTGTAGTAGTAGTAATGAAGACAAAACATTTTTCTTTTTTTAATTTTAGCCTGTATGGTTCTCGTGTGCTTTATGGCCCCGCCTCCTCCTTGGTTAGTAAGAAGGCAGTGGCGCCATTTCTGTGTGTATAGTTGCGCTCATGTGACCCTCCGTGTTTTCAGAATGAGAACGGAGCGGTGGGGTCAGATTGTTCAGTTAGCCTTGTCTTGATATCGCTAAGGTTATTTTGGGGCTAAGCTGTTTTTTCTGGTTCCTGTTTGCATATGTAGGCAGACAGTATCTGTTCTATATTTTCAATGTATTTATTAATGTTCATGTGAAATGAAAGACAATAAGGACAGATTATGTTCAAATAAAAAGTTGACAAGGCCTGCTTGCAATTAAAATATATACGTTTTTTGTGACAGTGAAGTCTTAAAGATAAAACAATAAAGGTCTTTATTTAGCTGGCTGTTAATTGGAATTCATGTTTATGCAGCGCTGCGGAATCTGTTGGCGCTCTACAAATAACCGAAGATGATGATAATAATAATAATGCATGCTGATCTTTTGCAATACTGTATTATGGATTGATGGAACAGGGGGCTGTTCTTGACAAATCTTTTGCATGCCGATCGCCATTATCTTCTTTCACCTTGTTAGAGGATCTTGGGTTTTACATATATTTTTTATTGTACAGGAACAGGAGTTTTCTCCCCTTTAGAAAGATTGGGGGTTATCCTGTTTTTTGTTCTTAAAGTGATTAGTATTTTTTTCATTTTGCTCATTGATTTGTACTAGTCTCATGTTGCTCAGGATGCTGCTGTTTTGGCTATTCCACAGTTTTCTCCTTATTTTTCCCTATCCTTAATGGTGTCAGATGCGGTAAGATTGTTTTTGTAAGTTTTCTGCTAAATATGTTGCTATCCCTCATAAGTCTGATGTGGGAGCTTCTGAGGGTGATATATCTCTTTCGGACAGTAAATTGCCTTCATCTGATGCGTATCCTTCAGATTTTAAGCTTGAACACCTTATGGACAGTAAGGGGGTTTTGGCTAATTTGGGACGAAACTGATATGTATGTTGTTGTCCACCCTAGGAATCTAGTGAATTTTATAAATACTAGGATTCCTTTGTGGGAGGTTTTTCACAAGAATGGGAAAAGTCAGGGATTTCTTTTTTCCCTGTCTCCTGTATAAAAAAATAAAATTCCTGTTGTTGTCCCTATCTAATATCAGGGCGCACAGTGCCTAAGGTAGTAGGGCATTTCTACTCTGGCTAAGAGAACTACGATTCCTTGAGAGGATAGCTGTTCTTTTCAGGATCAATGGTCTAAGCTGGTGACTTACTTGGAAGTTTGTATTGCCACTGTGTCAAGTGCGGCATCATATTGGTGCAATGTCTTTTCTTATTCCAATTTGGTAGAGATTCCTTTGCAGCAGCACCAGTACAGTATTTAGGCCCTTAAAACAGCCAATTCTTTTTTTCTGATGCTGCCAATCTCAAGATATCTGCTTTGCTGTTCTAGTCGGAGGGGCGTTATTGACAGTGGATTTTCCTCTAAGTCCTAGTTTTTGGGGCATCCATACAAGGGTAAGACCTTTGTTTTGGTCCAGATCTGTCAGTTATAGTTCTGATATAAAGGATTTTGCCCCCATTCTGGTTTTGGTTCAAGTGGGGGGTTGATTCTCTCTGTCTTCTGACATGGATACGAGATGTTCCAGATAGTCTATGGACATTGTGCTTCAAAGTCTCTATTTAGTAGTCATTCCTTCCCTGCCTGAGGCAGGCTTTCTCATTTCAATTTTATCTACGGGCCAGATATAGTTCCAGTTCCTGTAAGAGAACAGGACCTAGGATTTTATCTTTTCTGTTTGAGGTTCCTGAAAAGAAGGGAATTTTGTCCTATAGCAGTCCTAAAGTATCTCAACAAGTTGTCTCAGGGTACTAGGAGGGTCAGTACATAGTGACCTTAGTCCTGGAGGACGCGCAATTTCAAGTTCCTGAGGTTTGCCTTTCTGTCAAACTTTTTCAGTTTGTGGCTCTTCCCTTTGGCCTTGCCATGGTTCTCAAAAGGAGCTGTATTGGCAGTGATCTGGTTCAGGGAATTGCTGTGTTGCCATTCCTGGACATCATAATGGTTCAGGTGCCATCTTTTCAAGCTGCTATATCTCTTTCTGAGATCTTATTGTCTCTTCATTCCTTGAATGGAAGTGTATCTAACAATAAGTTCCCTTGGTCCAACTACAGAGGTAGTTTCTTAGGGACAAGATTGGTTTTCCTATCTCTGAAATTATTTTTCACAGAGGTCAGGAGGTAGATGATTTTTTCTTTTTGCTTTTTTCGGCTCTCTTCTGTTTAGTCCTTCAGTGGCTCTATGTATGGAGGTAATGGTCTGATGGTTGCTTCATTGTTCATCATCTCTTTGCTCGATCCATCTGAGAGTCTGCGGTTATGCATGTTCAGATAGTGGACCGAGGCTCTTATGGTTTTGTCTTGGAATAGATCTTGATCTGTCGACATGAGATTATTTCCTGTGGATCAGAGAAGGAAGTTAATGGTGGAGCGCTCGCTTTGCTTGCAAAAGGTAGCGGGAGCTTTACTTGCTTTTTCCAATATTTTTTTGGCTTTCTCAAGTACATCTGTCTCGGGGCACATGCTTCCGGAGACTTTCCTATGTGTTTGACATGGTCACTAGCCTGTTGGGTTGGTGACTATGAACTTGGGAGGTGTCTGCTCTCCCCATATCCTTTTTGGAGTAGAGAGAGATCTACAATGCTTTTATGGCTTGGCCTCAGTTGTCTTTTCTGGTTTTCAGGTTCTAGTTGCACATTTTCATCCTGGGGGAACCTGGAGTTCCTTTGCCATGTTTGGCATGGTTTGTTCTCTATTCTCTTTTTTATATTGAAATAGTTTTTATTGTTCAATTTTCGAGGTCAAAACAGAAACAAATACATTCATAAAAGCATAGTTGTACAGGTGTATTTTTGAAAACCATCAACTTAAAGCATGGATCTTAACATTCTTGATAAAAGTGGATCCTGGCAACATAGTATTAATCATCTTTAGGTCTCCAAACAATCCACTCCAACCTGTATATTGTAATTACCTTCAGTTAGTAACATACCCTTCCCCCCCCTCCCCAACTAGAACCCTCCCCCCTCCCAGGAGGTGCCAGTATTGTGTTGTTTAAATCTATTAACTAACATACTATGACTCTATATATCGTTGCTATCTGCTTCTGCAGAGAGGATAACTACATGGGCAACTACTAGGGCTAAATTTAGATCTTCCTTAACTGATCCTTTCTTCCCCTCTTCTATCATTTTCCAGTTTATCTCAAACATTGTTCTGATCTCAGCAACCAATAGAACCAAACCTTCTGAAATTGCTCTGGCTGTCCCTGTGACCACGCCGCTATTTCTGACATGGTATATGTCTCTGTTATTTTTCCCACCACCTCCTGCCATGTGGGTACCCCCACCTTCCAGTGTCGGGCAATGCAGATTCTCAAGCAAGTGCAGAGGATTTTGATGAACTTGTTTATTGATGCATTGAATGGTTTCACCCTATCATGAAGTAATGCCTGTGCGATCGTGAGAGAAACTCTTTCTTCTAACAGATTGCTCACCAGCTCTGACAGTCTCCTCCATAGTGACTGTACTCCCTGACAATCCCACCACATGTGCCTAAATGTACCCCTTTCTTGACATCCCCTGTAACAGTTACCATTTAGCGTTGTGGCAAAGTGCGCTGTCCTTTCTGGTATCGGGTACCATCTAAACATCACCTTTATGCAGTTTTCTCTCATGTCTGCGCTAATCAATCCTTTGTATGAGTTTAGCATCAGTTCATTCCAGTCATCTGTCTCCCACGTCTCTAATGTGTCCCTCTCCCATCTCTGTCATGTCTAGCTTGGTATTGCGTTTAACCTTCTGAATTAATATAAAGATCCTAGATATCAATTTTTTCCCTCTAGAGGTCGCCATTACCATTCTCTCGAGTTCTGTAGGTTGGGTGGTCTGCTTATTTGACATGTACGTTGTGATCGCTGAACTGATCTGCAGGTATACAAACCAGTGTAGCTGTTCCGGCTCTATTTGGTCTCTAATATGATTAAACGAAAGTAGCTTGTGGTTAGATAAAAAGTCAGCCACCCTATACAGCCCCTTATTTGCCCATTTATCGACTATTTTCCTTAATTCGTTTGGCAGTAGGAATCTGACAGGTCTTGCCAATGAGTTTGGCTCACATAACCGCAGCCCTTTTGTGATCTTATTCCACTGCCTAATTGCTTCTAGTGTTATTGGCGATCTATATTCCCCTGGTTTGGTTATTGCTTCTAAGTCCCATAATATATCCTCTGCTTTCGAATTACCCGCAATCTCTGCTTCTATCGGTGGCCACACTAAACCATTGTTTTGTCTACCTAATACAACCGTCTGCGCCAGTCTTGAGGCCTGGTAATATTCCACTAAATTTTGAACCCCTACTCCCCCTACCTGTCTGTGCATTTTCAGCAAATGTGAGGCTATTCTCGGTCTACCTTCTCCACTCAAAAACTTCAAAATATCTGTTTGTAGTGCCTCAAGTTCCGGCAAAGGAATGCCAATCGGTATGGCTCTGAACAAGTACATCAGTCTAGGAAGGACATTCATTTTAATAGACATTAATCTCCCATACCAAGAGAATTTACCCTTTCTCCACTTCCTCAAATCTGCTCTAATAGCTTTGAAAACTGGGGTATAGTTCAATTTGTAGAGGTCCGTTAGGTTATCACCCACTTTAATTCCTAAATAAGTGATAAAGCACTTTGCCCAGGAGAATGCAAAATTTAATTCAATTGTTTTTTTAGTATGTGGCGGTAGATTAAGTGCTAGTGCTTCGCACTTATCGGAATTTAGTTTATATCCTGAGATCTCCGAGAAATCATTCAAAACTCTATAGAGTTGTGGCAATGAGCTCATCGGTTTGGTGATCGTCAATAAGACATCATCTGCGAACAGCATAGCTTTGTACTCTGAAGGTCCTATCTGCACTCCCGAGATTTCCTTTGTTTTCCTAATACATGCTGCCAGCGGTTCAATACAGATTGCAAAAATAAGCGGTGACAGCGGGCATCCCTGCCGTGTTCCGTTCATAATGGCTATCTGTCTTGACAGATATCCCGCTGCCCCCACCACTGTCTATTCTCTTTTTTAGAGTGTATATTAGGAGCGGTCTTCTTGAGCAGTCAGATTTTTTATTCCGGGGAGTGGGTTTTCCCGGAGGGTTTCTCCAGGCTTTTACATGGAAGGTACTGGAGTCGGAAATGGCAGTGCACCAAGTTTCCAGGTTATGTTTCAGGTTGAAGATTTGCAGGCTACTCTAATACCATGGTGGTTCCTTGGAATTTCTATCTGATGGCTCTCCTCCTCGAGTTTTTGTTCATATCAAATGGGAGTGAGCATCAGTATTTTTACGGTTCTCGCATAGTCTTGCAGGTTCTGGGTTTACCTAGCGAAGATGTTTTTCTTCCATCATGGTGGTTGTTCCTGTGGAAGGACCTTCTAGTTCAGCATCTTTTCTTTCAGACAACTTATTTTTCTCTAAAGCTTTCTGCTTGGAGATGGACTGTTTAGTTCTGTCTAAGCGTGTTTTTTTCTGATCGGTCATTGGTGTAAATTCCCTGATTGGTGTGGATCCAAGGACTATTCTTGGAAGTAGGGTCAGGATTTCTAGGGGTTTTTGCCCTTCTCCAGGTTGGTCTGGAGGACGGTTTGTCAGCCAGTTCTCTGAAGAGTCAGTTTTCTGTTTTATCCTTTTTTTTTTTTTTTTTACACAAGTGTCTGGTGGATGTGCCAGACGTGTTTTCTTTGGTCAGAATCTGGTTAGTATTAGGTCTGTTGAAGTCTGTTGCTCTTCTTGGAGCTTTTCCTTTGTTTTAAGGTTTTTGCAGCAGGCTCAGTTTGAGCCTTAGCATTCCATAAGATTTTTCTTGGAATTTTCTTTTGTTATACATTCTGCTCGGGGAGTTTCGGTACCCTGGGTTTTGCAGCATGATTCGTTTTATCATTTTTGGACAAGGTGGATTTTTTGTTTTTTCTAAGTGGAAATAATGTTTGGGAATTGTTGTGCCCTCTGTGTCCTCATTCTTATTTTTTGAGGTATGTGTGTGCACAATTTGGATATTGTGCAGGCTTCTGTTTTTGTTTGTTTTCTCTGTATAAAGAGACTACTGCTTCTTCTCTTTTTTTCTGGTTGAGAAGTTGTGTTTGTTTGCTTTTCAGACTGTGGGGCTGCAGTTTTCCTGAGAGAGTTATGGCTCATTATTTGAGGGTTGTCTCTTCTTTTTGGGCTTTCAAAATGAAGCTTCTGTGGAACATATTTGCAAGTCTGCCACTTTTTTTTTTCTTTGCATATTTTTTTCCTAATGTTGTCAAGATTGATTCTTTGTCTCAAATTGAGACTTCTTTTGGGGGTATAAAGGTTCTTCAAGCAGTGGTGCCTTCTGTTTAGGTTACCTGTCTTGTCCCTCCCTAAACATCTGTGTCCTCTAGCT
The DNA here is from genome assembly GCF_027579735.1 of Bombina bombina. NCBI lineage: Eukaryota > Metazoa > Chordata > Amphibia > Anura > Bombinatoridae > Bombina > Bombina bombina. The sequence goes on from NC_069504.1 coordinate 1,119,734,782, forward strand.
TGGGTATTGGTTCCCACTAGTAATTGATGGTTCCGTGGACTCACTATATCTTAGGAAAGAAAACATAATTTATGCTTACCTGATAAATTTATTCATTTTCGGATATGGTGAGTCCATGGCCCACCCTTTATTTAAGACAGTTGTTTTTTTCTAAACCTCAGGCACCTCTACACTTGTCGTCTTTTTCCATTTTTCCTTCGGCCGAATGACTGGGGGTTATGGGTAAGGGAAGTGACATATTTAGCCGCTTTGCTGTTGTGCTCTTTGCCTCCTCCTGCTGGCCAGGAGTGATATTCCCACTAGTAATTGATGATTCCGTGGACTCACCATATACGGAAAAAAAGAAATTTATCAGGTAAGTTTAAATTTTGTTTTTGAGATCTTTTTCCCATTGAAATCTAACCGTCAAAACACATCTATCTGCCATCCCCCCGCAATTTATAATAAAAGTATTAACAACTTAACTGCCATGCCCCTACATCGCAATCTACCTATTGAAACTATAAACCCCTAATCCGCCATGCCCCCACACCGCAATCTACCTATTGAAACTATTAACCCATAATCCCCCATGCCCCCCCATCGCAATCTACCTATTGAAACTATTAACCCCTAATCCGCCATGCCCCCACAACGCAAATAACTAATCACTAAGCCCCCTAACCTAACACCTCCTTTACATAAATTAAAATAATCCTAAATTACAATAAAAATAAAAATCCTAACATTAATTTAAAAATTAAACCGAAGATTAAATTACAATAATTAAATCCAAAATTATAAAAAAATAAGTCTAAAATTACAGAAAAAAATAAACCAAATGATTCAAAATAAAAAAATGAAATCTAATCCCCAATAAAAATAAAGCCCCCCAAATAAAAACACACCCTAATCTAAGACTAAACTACCAATAGCCCTTAAAAGGGCCTTTTGTGGGGCTTTGCCCTAAAGTAACAGCTTTTTACCTAAAAATGACCCCCTAACAGTAAACCCCCCAACCCTCCAAATCCCCCAAAATAATAAAACCTAACACTAAAAAAAAACTTAAGCTACCCATGGCCCTTAAAAGAGCATTTGTATGGGCATTGCCCTTAAAAGTGTATTCAGCTCTTTTGTGCCCATTAAATTAACAAAGTCCTAATCTAAAAAAAAAAGTCTAACCCCCCCCAATAGGTACTCACCGTTCCTGAAGTCCGGCGGAGGTGGTCTTCTTCCAGGCGGCGATATCTTCATCCAGCTTGGGGACATCTTCTATCTTCATCCAGGACCAAGGCGACGCGGAGCAGAGGTGCCCGCGGAACCATCCAGCGCATAGCATCCTTTTTGTACAATCACTGCCGCACACAGAAGATTGAATACAAGGTACCCGTTTAAAAATGACATTCTTCAAATTCAAATCAGCCAATAGGATGAGAGCTACTGAACTGATTGGCTGATTTGAACAGGATGCTACACGCTGGATGGCTCCGTGGTCGCCAGTCCTGTTCCGCGGTCGCCTTGGTCCTGGATGAAGATAAGAGGTCCCCATGCTGGATGAAGATATTGTCGCCTGGAAGAAGACCTTCTCCGCCGGACTTCAGGAACGGTGAGTACCTATTTGGGGGTTAAACTTAAGCTTTATTTTTGTTTTTTTGTTTGGTTTATTTTTTTAGATTAGGACTTTATTTTAATGGGCACAAAAAAGCTAAATGCCCTTTTACGGGAAATGCCCATTTATGGGCAATCGGTAGCTTAGGTTTTTTTTTAGTGTTGGGTTTTATTATTTTGGGGGGGTTTGGTGGGTTGGGGGATTTACTGTTAGGGGTTAATTTTTATTTTTAGGTAAAAGAGCTGATTGCTTTAGGGCAATGCCCTACAAAAGGCCCTTTTAATAGCTATTGGTAGTTTATTCTTAGATTAGGGGGTATTTTTATTTTGGGGGACTTTTTATTTTTATAGGGGTATTCAATTAGGTTTAAAAAAAAAATTGGATCATTTGGTTTATTTTTTTCTGTAATTTTAGACTTTATTTTTTGTAATTTTAGATTTGATTATTGTAATTTAATCTTCGGTTTAATTTTTAAATTTAATTGTAATTTAGGATTATTTCCATCTAAAGGGGAGGAGAGTCCATTTAAGAACCTGGCCACCAGGAGGAGGCAAAGACACCCCAGCCAAAGGCTTAAATACCTCCCCCACCCCCCAGTGATTCTTTGCCTTTCATCACAGGAGGACGGCAGAGGAGTTCCGAAGATCGGAGTAGTCTCTTATGGAGGGTAGTACTCTTCGGAATGGGACTGGAGTTTTAAGTAGTCCTGTCAGCCTCTCAGTGAGAGCCTGGGTGACAGTTAGAGTCCGGAGATGCAGGGAGAGTCTTTCTGCGAAACCATCCCGACTCATATTAACTCCACATGCAATCAGCGTTGACGAGTTTTGCTGCCTGCTTTTTACACTCAAGTCCATGTCAGGAGCGAGGCTACTAACCTGTTGCACTTGAAGGGCGGTGTTCCTGTTCCACAGCGTAGATTCTGGTAAGATTGTTTCATTTTTATTGCATAATGATAACACGGGCAAATGGTGGTATCGAAAGTAATCCATGCCTTACCACGTTCTGCTAAGTGCAAGCGTAGGGCGTATTGTGGCGCCCCGGGCCCAGGGGTTGTCTACGCCTGCGGAAACTTCTGAGACAACATGCGATGATGAGGCCCACTCCGATTTTTCGGAGGAGGCCCCTTCTGGGTTGGACTCCGTATCATCTAAACCTCAGGCTGCGGAGGAGCCTGACTTTAGGTTTAGGATGGAAAATTTACACTTTTTGCTGAAACAAGTGCTTGCTACTCTGGAAGTTCCGGAACCGAAACTTCCAGAAGAACCTGTGATTCCTAAACTTGATAAGGTATATGAAGACAGGATGGTGCCTCAGGCCTTCCCAGTTCCTGTTAAGATGGCAAATATTATTAAGAATGAATGGGAGAGATTAGGTTCTTCCTTTTCCCCTTCTTCCTTTAAGAAACTGTTCCCCATCCCGGACTCTCAGCTGGAGCTGTGGGGTACTGTCCCTAAGGTGGATGGTGCTATCTCCACACTCACGAAGCAGACAACTATTCCCCGGAGGATAGTTCGTCGTTTAAAGAGCCCATGAATAAAAAGTTGGAAAACAAGTTAAGGAAAATGTTTCAACACAAAGGGTTTGTTTTTAGGCTGTAGATGTGGTCGCCGGAGCTGCAACATATTGGTATGAATCCCTGTGTGAAATGATCAAGGGGGAGACTTCCATCGACGAGATGCAGGACAAGATTAAGGTGCTGAAGATCGCTAATTCTTTCATATGTGATGCCAATATGCAAATTATTTTTTAGCTCGCAGGGCTCTGTGGCTAAAGTCTTGGTCTGCGGACATGACCTCTAAGTAGAGTCTGTTGTCCCTGCCTTTTCAAGGAAAGATTCTGTTCGGTCCAGGATATGATTTGATCATATCCACGGTTACGGGAGGCAAGGGAACTTTCCTACCGCAGGATAAGAAGACTAAGCCTAAAGGATCCACTTTTCGTCCTTTTCCTGCAGACGAGGCCCAGCGCCAGCAGCCCGCCGTGAAAGCGGACCAGTCCAAGGGAACTTGGAAACCGGCTCATTCTTGGAACAAGTCTAAGCAGAGCAAGAAGCCTGCCAAGACAAAATCATCATGAAGGGGTGGTCCCCGACCGGTCTCTGAACCAAGGGGAAGATTAGCTCTCTTCTCAGAACATGGTTGCAAGACGTTCAGGATCCTTGGGTTCTGGACGTTGCCGCCCAGGGCTACAGGATAGGGTTCAGATCCCATCCGCCCAGGGGCAGATTCCTCCTATCAAACCTGTCTTCAAGACCGGAAAAGAGAGCAGCCTTTCTAGAATGTGTGAGAGCTCTCTCCTCTCTAGGTGTCATTGTACCAGTACCCCAAGCAGAAAGTGGTCTAGGGTACTATTCAAATCTTTTTGTTGTTCCAGAGGAGGAGGGCACGTTCCGCCCGATTCTGGACCTAAAGTGTTTAGACAGGTTTCTGAGTGTTCCATCATTCATAATGGAAACAATCAGATCTATTCTGCCCCTAGTTCAAGAGGGACAGTTCATGACAACCATAGACTTGAAGTACGCTTACCTTCATGTGCCAATTCACTGGGGCCACTTCAAGTCCCTGAGATTTGCGTTTCTGGACCAACACTTCCAGTTTGTGGCCCTTCCCTTTGGTCTGGCGATGGCCCCGAGACTCTTCACGAAGGTTATGGGGGCTCTACTTGTGGTGGCCAGAGCTAGAGGCATTGCTGTGGCACCCTATCTGGAGGACATCCTAGTCCAGGCGCCGTCACTCAGTCTCGCAGAGGATCATTTGAAGGCTCTTCTTCTTTTGCTCCAATCTCACGGATGGAAGATCAACTCAGGAAAGAATTCCCTAATTTCCAGCAACAGGGTGGAGTTCCTGGGTACGATAATAGATTCTATTTCCATGAAACATTTTCTCACAGACCATCGACGCAGGAAGATTGCCTCCTCTTGTCTTGCCCTTCAGTCCTCTTCAAGACCCTTGGTTGCTCAGTGTATGGAGGTGATCGGACTCATGGTTTCCAGCATAGACGTCATTCCATTCGCCATGGGGACATCCTTCTTGAGACCGTCCTGGGAGATTGTGACCATGGACGCAAGTCTGGCAGGATGGGGAGCTGTTTGGGGTGCCAGGATGGCACAAGGAAAATGGTCCCGGGAGGAGTCTCTGCTTCCGATAAATATTCTGGAACTCTGAGCAATCTACAATGCTCTAAAGGCGTGGCCTCTTCTGTGGTCGTTCAGATTCCAGACCGATAACATTACCTCGGTGGCTTATATCAACCACCAGGGGGGTACGAGGAGCTACCTAGCTATGAGGGAGGTGTCTCGGATCTTGGAGTGGGCGGAGTCCCACAGCTGCTCACTCTCAGCGATTAACATTCCAGGTGTGGACAACTGGGAAGCAGACTTTCTCAGCAGGCAATCCTTCCATCCGATGGAATGGTCTCTTCACCCCGAAGTGTTTGCGGAGATATGTCTCAGGTGAGGAACGCCGGAGATAGACCTCATGGTGTCCAGACTCAAAAGCAAGCTACCCCGATACGTGTCAAGGTCCAGGGATCCCCAGGCAGAGCTAATAGATGCCTTAGTGGTGCTTTGGTGGTTCAGCCTAGCTTACATTTTACTATTGTTACCACTTTTACCTCGTGTAGTGGTACGCATCAAACAGGAGCGAGCTTCGGCCATTCTGATTGCTCCATCGTGGCCATGGAGGACGTGGTTTGCCGATCTGGTGGGGATGTCATCCTCTTCGCCGTGGATGGTTACCCTGTTGCAGGGATCTGCTGGAACAGGGCCCCTTTCAACATCAAAATCTCGATTCTCTGAGGCTGACTGCATGGTGATTGAACGCCTAGTCTTGGACAAGAGAGGCTTTTCGGAAAGTGTAATTGATACTCTCATTCAGGCAAGGAAACCAGTCACTCGTCGCATCTTCCATAAGGTGTGGAGGACTTGTCCTGGTGTGAGAAGCATGGATATCCTAGGCATAAGATGAAGGTATCCAGGATTCTGTCCTTTCTCCAAGACAGCTAGTTCCTTAAAGGGACAGATTATTGCATAGGAGACTTGCTGAACTACCTGACATCTAATCCTTTGTTCAGGCTCTGTCTATAATCAGGCCTGTCTTTAGACAGTCTGCTTCCCGATGGAGCTTAAACTTGGTCCTTAAGGTTTTGCAGAGGGTTCCGTTTGAACCTATGCATTCCATTGACATTAAGATTCTGTCCTGGAAGGTTCTCTTCCTGTTGGCCATTGCATCAGCACGCAGAGTAGCTAAACTGGCTGCCTTGCAATGTGAGCTGCCTCATCCGGTTTTTCATGCGGATAAGGCTGTGCTTCGCACTGGTTTGAGGTTTCTTCCCAAGGTGGTGTCTAACCGTAACATCAATCAGGAAATAGTGGTTCCTTCTTTGTGTTCTAACCCTTCTTGTTCTAAGGACAGGTTACTTCATAATCTGGATGTAATTCGTGCCCTGAAGTTCTATCTTCAGGCTACGAAGGATTTCAGACAGTCTACATCTCTCTTTGTGGTTTATTCAGGGAAGCGCAAGGGGCAGAAAGCCTCTTCTACTGCTTTGCTCTTTTGGTTGAGGAGCTTGATTTGCTTGGCCTATGGGACTTTCGGGACATAAGCCTCCTCCGAGGATCATGGCTCATTCGACTAGAGCTGTGGCTTCTTCTTGGGCCTTTTAAGAATGAGGCCACTATGGAGCAAATTTGTAAAGCGGCTACCTGGTCTTCCTTACACACTTTTTACAAATTGGACGTTTTTTGCTTCTGTGGAAGCTGTTTTTGGGAGAAAGGTTTTGCAGGCTGTGGTGCCCTCAGATTAGGGTCTGCCTTTTCTCTCCCAGTTTCATTTAGTGTCCTCTAGAGTTTGGGATTATGTTTCCAACTGTAATGAAGCCATGGACTCTTCTCCCCTTTTAGATGGAAAACATAAATTATGCTTACCTGAAATTTTAATTTCCATCGAGGGGAGGAGAGTCCACGGCTCCCGTCCGTATCTCTGATGGGCGGAGCTAAATTTCATTTATCTTCTGGCACCATTTATACCCTATTTCTCCTACTGTTCCTTATTTCCTCCGCAGAATGACTGTGAGGGAGGTGGGGGAGGTATTTAAGCCTTTGGCTAGGGTGTCTTTGCCGCCTCCTGGTGGCCAGGTTCTTAATTCCCAACAGTAATGAATGAAGCCGTGGACTCTCCTCCCCTCAATGGAAATGAAATTATCAGGTAAGCATAATTTTGTTTTTAATTTATGTAATGGGGGTTAATTTAGGGGGTGTTAGGTTAGGGGGCTTAGTTATTAGTTATTTGCGTTGTGGGGGCACGGTGGATTAGGGATTAATAGTTTAAATAGGTAGATTGCAATGTGGGGGATGGCGGATTAGGGGTTAATAGTTTAAATAGCTAGATTGTGTTATGGGGGCATGGCGGTTTAGATGTTAATAACTTTGATACTTTGTGATATGGGGGTTGGCGGATTAGGGGTTAATACATTTATTAGTTATTGCAGTGGGGGGGTTGCAGTTAAGAAGTAGATATTGCGCATGCGTTAGGTGTTTGATTTAAACAGCGTGTGACGGGGAACATATACGCGCCGCCGTATATGCGATCAAGTGTAGTGTAAGGTCAGGTTACCATAACAACCTATTAATGTTTTAGAAATCTGGCATTGGGTGGAAGCGTTAACACAACGCTAACTTACACCTACATGAAAAGAGCGACTGCACGCAAAGCAGAAACTATTTCAATGGAAACTTAGTAGTAAAATGGAGCCATGAATGACTTTTAGCTGTCTGCCGCTTCCGTAGCTTACGGCTCCATTTTTAACGGCTCAATGGAAACAAGCTCTTTGTTTCCAAGAAGCTGTGGAATTAAAAGGGACATTCCAGCCAAAATTGGAATCCACATGGGTGCATTTGTTTTGAATAGAAGCATTTTTGTAGTAATCATGTATTAGCAAAAATGCTTCTAATAGAAGCCATAGCTGTTTCAAAAGTGTATTTAAGTATGCACTGTGCAACAGGATTTTAGCCTAAGGTGCTTATACCATCTGGTAATGACAGTTTGTTAATTGCTGACATGATACAAATTCCACTGGCACTCTGAGCCGCTGCAGTATTTAAAATACTGGTGCACTGAGAATATCTAAATATGCTTCACGTGCAGAGAAAAATGTTGACACTAAAACAGTGCTAACTTTTACTAAAAGCATTTTTGTGAATACTTGTATATTGCAAATATGTTTCTATTCAAAGATATAATTCATCTATATGCATTTAAATGTTGACTGGAATGTCCCTTTAACAAAAAGCAGGTGTGATGGTGACTGGTGTTCTTTGTGATTCATCTTAGAGTCCATTGTCTCTATATCAAGTCTCTTGTGATCTGGGACATGCTGTGTAGCCTATGGACTGAGAAGTGTCACAGCTGTAACTAAAACTCACACAAGCATTTACTTCTAGTTTATAAAGCTAACAATCTAACGTTAGTGTGCGCTTTCTTTCTTTTGTAGCGATGAAAAGAACCTAGAAGAAGCAGATCATGCAACTGAAGAAAAAATTAGAAAGTTAAGTGTTCTGGAAAAATATCCTTTTCCAGAGAAGAAACATTCTGTGTAAGTATTAGAGGTAAATTCTTTCTGAGCTTGAAGACGGGCTGTGTAAAACGTAAATTAATTTAGCTTCACAACACAGACAATAAAACAAACTTTTTAGTATAAAGCTTTTTTTTTTTTTTTTTTTAAAGGAATTTTTATTTGCCGTTGACAAGTTTAATTTTAATATAAATATACAAGAATTGCCATTAAAATGAACAAATGTTTTGTAAATATGTACCTCTTTCTCCCTTTCTATATGTTCTATTCCTTGCTCTCCTAGGTCTATTTACTAATGTCTGTCACTTCCCCTCTAGCTTCTGTCACACTCTTGTAGAATATCAGTACTGGTGTGCATCTGAGTTGGTGGGTGCCCCCTACATATATTATCCTGCTTGAGTCCGTTCAGTTTCTATTTGGGAAAAATAGACTAAGAAGTGTAATTTCACTTCCTACTGGTGTCAGGGACCCAGCCTTTGAATACATTTACACTTATTCCTATAGTGGATTTATGGACTGGTGGACTTTCATACACTACTCCCTGCTAGTTACTCACCCTGTACAACATGATCCCTCACCATCCTGCATGATCATGTAGGAGGGGTGGGTTAACCAGCCATATTTTCCAAAAGTCCCAAATCTTCCAGGAAATTACTGGGATTTTGCTTTTTGTCCTGTGTATTGTCCTGGGAATTGTTCTGGAGATTCAGGCTGCCCTGCTGCTTCTTATCCTCCAATCCTTGATATGTTGATGATACATGAGAAGATCTGCTTAGGGCTCTACAAGTTAGTTTACAACATACCCCCTCCATGGTCCACCCCATCCTACACTCCCGGTGTTCTAAGCTGCATCCTGAATCAACAATGCCAGTGTTCTGTTGAAATTTGCTCCCTCGTCGAGATTTACTACCTTCATGTGTGCATGCGCGCAATGACTTAATCGCACTCCACGTATGTTTAAAAACAATTTGCGAAATTGAGTAGCAAATTTTGATAGAGAGGATAATTAATCATCCTATTCATTCTTAAAGTGGCCATGGACATGCGCAGTTAAATATGGTGGTAGCAAATTTCGATAGGGGGTAATTTGTCATTCAATTACACAAAGTTTTTCAACCACTTGGTTACAGCTCAATATGTCATCAAAAAATTCAATAAAGCGTCTCTCAACCTCCCCAACACTTGTTAAATTTTTTAATTTTTTTATTTGAGGTTTGACATAAACACATAGAAAGGCATACATATTATATGAATTCCATAGTACACAGCAACAATAAAATACAGAACTCATTTTGTAGAATGATTAAAATATACAATCTATACTTCTCAGGGAAAACCAAGAGCAAATAATACTGTATATATGGTCTGCCTTATGTTCTGTATACCTCCAAAATGGCTCAGGTCACTTTTTTACCCCAACAGTAAATGTTAATGATATTGGGGGTGTCTGATCTAAGAGACCACTTTTGGGTCTCAGCAGCCAAACCTCAGTTTTAAATTTAATTTAAACTCAAAACAGTCATAACTGAAAGGGGGTGTGGAAATATAATACAAATACACATGATATGTAAAGCAGATAGCATTACAATCCCTATGTACATACTATACCACTATATATTATAATAGATAAAACTAAGCATTTGGGCTGTATATAAAGGAGTGAATATTTAGCAACCTGAGAGTCTGTGTTACGTGGAGAACATGTTGTAATAGTGAAACTAACAGCTTGTGGTACAATGGGGCCGTATCGCTAAGTCACTTAATAGGAAAAGAAAAAAAAAAACACTTTAATTCCACGTTAGGCTAGGTCTACTGCCAATCAAACCAGACATATCAGATTCATGCTGGCGGATCCCCTCCAGTTTGGATTATTGGCCATACTTGTTAATATTTTAATATGCATGTTATATAGCTAACTCTGTCCCCTGGATAGAAGGCTTGAGGGACACTTGCCAAGGGAATCACTGTAGTCACTGCAGTGGCTAAAATCTGGTGTTATCCTTAGCAGAGCAGATTACCGTGGATACTCCTAGAGGAGATTGAGGATCACATTCAATCTCTGAAACTGGCAAATGCCTTTGTCAGGGATGATATTCTACAGATTATTCACATCAATGCTAAGAACGCAAGCTTTACAGTTATGGCCAGGAGGGCTTTGTGACTCAAGGCGTGGTCTGCGGACAACTTCTGAGTCTCGGCTTTTATCCTTGTCCTTTAAGGGCAAGTCTCTCTTTAGTCCAGGTCTAGACTCTAATATTGCTACGGTTACAGGTGGCAAGGGAGCATTCCTACTACAAGATAAGAAATCTAAGTCTAAGAATCATTCGGGGGAGTGTTTTCGTTCCTTTTGTCCGAACAGGAGTCAGAGTGTTGCAGAGACACTCAAGGGCGACCTGGAAGACACTCAGGGGTGGAAAACAAAAATAATGATAAAAATGCGCTATACCTCAAAATAATGTTAAATATGTTTGCAATAAGTTTGCAGATATGTCCTTGTTGTTAATATAAAAATTGCAAATTGCAATGTTTCAATTTGATCGGATGGTAAAAAGAAACAGTACCTCTGATGGAAGGTAAAACCAATACGACTTCCTATGCTCAGGGATATTTAGCAATGTTATTACAAATGATTCCAAGTTGATTCCAAATGATTAGTTTCTGGGATCCCTTTGGTTCCAGGGAAAAACACTGCGCCCAAGCCTTGCTGCCTTTAATCCAGCCTGGTATTCCCAAACCAGGGCTTCGTATGCAGGAACAGATGTATATGTAAAGAGAAAAGATGGCGCAAAAGGCAGGACTCAAGTGAAAGCGTTTAATGACACAATATATTACACATACATATATGCACTTACAAGATTAAAATGAATTTGCTGCAATTAGGAGGATCATAGGTGGTACAGATCTTATTGCTTCCCACAGCCGGCTTGTTGTGAATGCCGAGCGCTGCTGCACTGGATATGACTGGCAGGTAAATCCAGATACCTTGTCAGCAAGTCCTGTGGCTGTTGTGAGTGCAGGATACCGAAACCTCTGTTCCAACCTAAATTGTCAGTTCAATACCCTGACGCGTTTCCCCCGGTCAGCGGCCGGTCTTCTTCAAGAGGGATAAAAATGGATATGTTGAAATGAGCGCTCTTCGTTTTTAAGTCCGGATAATCCAATCAGAATTCAGAGGTGTGTATAGGAGCGCCTATCATGATTCTCAGAGCATCAAGCTGAATTTATCCAATCCGGGCTCAGAGGTGTGAGCGGGAGCTCCTGTAAGATTGCTCCTTACATAAAATCAGGCCGGTGTTAATGCCCGTATGGTTCTAAAGTGACAGTACTCAAGGGCTAAAACAGCATAGTTGCCGTATTAAAACGATCATGTTAGTGATATTACAAATAAAATAATATAAAAACAATAATTAAATATTACATTGCTATATTAAGACAATTGATAAAACAAATGAGATTAAATTCATTCCTATGTTTGATAATAAATAATATTCACGATTTTTAAAACTTTTCAATAAACATTGCTAATGATTATAGGGATTCATTTGCAGTATATAAGTTTCTTACACACACGATTAGGACCTGTCATATGTAGTATGGATGATTGTTCAAACTAACTAAGCATATTGCTCAAATATATCTTTTATTAAAGTTGATTAAAAAAACAAAGTGTTGAAAAAATGCTATTTTGTGGAGAGGAAGAGGAGGAGCAAGTGCATAGAGCAGGCTCTGATCCCCTGCAGCTGGTCTAGAGGCGGTTGATTCGCGCCAGTAAACCTACAGTGTACTAGGAGAGAGGGAAAGCTCTCTTCTGGTAAAACTCTGCAGCCAGCTATTGAAAATTCTCTGGTGTATCCTCCATTAGCGTGTTTTTGGTCAACTACGCTATAAAGAACTTTCTTACCCGGAGCTGAAATTTAGGTGGTTGTACAAGTAAGCTCCATAAAGGGTAAAACATCCATCCTAAGACAACCTCCCCCTCTCACCCTCTAAAGTGAGAGGGGAGAATAGCTTGACTGGCTCACAAGAAAGTAATGCCGGAACTTGTAAAATAGCCCCCACTCACCCCAACATCGGCAGTTAACTTATACAAAACTACTTGCCAAGGCGTGTGTCCTGTGAGAGGTCAAAACCTGTTGGGGAACCCATCGGTCTGTCTGTCCCTCCCACCCACCGGTGCTGCGTGTGGGAGATCGAGACTACGCAGATCGTGTGTCCCGGTTGTGGAGACCTGGTCCTCCAGCTGACAATTTCCGGTTGTAGATCCGGTGCAGAGGAGACGCGCGCTGGAGCAAGGCTGCTTGGGTACATTCCTCCCTAGAGCTTGAGTCCCTGTGTTTGGAGCGCTGACCGCCGGTTGCTCTCCCCGCCCACCGGTGCTGCGCGCGGGGAGCCGGCAGACCTCCTTGTTCTAGGGGATTTGCTGCAGCGGGGCTATTCTCCTGTTATCGGCCCCTTACTGAATGGGAAGTGAGAAGGGCTGTACACCTACAGACGGATACAAGCTCAAGACGGACCAACCATGGAAACTATTTTGAAAGATCCACATCAGCAGCTTGAAGTAACTTTGCACCCAACAGGTTGTTCTATGGACAGATTCAAAGTCGGGCCGAGGTAAATCTGCTGGAGGGGTGAGTGGTAGGCAACAGTGGATTGCTTGTCATGTTTTTTTTCTTTTGTTGCTTTTGTTGTTTTTTTTCTCTTTTTAAATAAGAGAGGGGAAGGAAAAAGGGAAAAGAAAACATTGGACTGCATGTTACACTTATAATCATCAACATACAACGGGGTCTGCTCCTTAAATTGTTGTTAACTTCAGGCATTGAAGATTAGTTCATCGTTCCCTAACAAGGAGTAAAAACTCAAAACCCACAACTGTGAACTGGAGGAGCTTGAACGTTTATAAAAAAGTGTACAGGGAAACAAAACTAAACATGAATATAAATGGACTATATATACATGTAGCCACAGAATTTGGCTTAAACTAGAAGTTACTTGTTATTTAGCATTAGCATTTGCGTGTATTTCTCTCTTCTCTGTTTTTCTTTTTTTTTTTGTTTTTTCCTCCCTTTGAAACCTGAGAAGTTTTTTTAATTTTTACTACAACAGAAGAGGGAGGAGGGAGAGGAGAGAGAGAGGGAGGGGGAGGAAGGGGGAAGAGAAGCACACTCTGGTGATCTGTTGTTGTTAAAACATATATTTAATTCAGTGGGCTGGAATAAGTATTGTTAACATAGGTTTGGCAAATTGGTCAACAATAAGTGAATAATAATGAAGTACCAAGCTCTATTAATATAAAAAATATATTGAATTAGAAAACGCATAACTGTATTGAATAGAGAAGAAACCAGCAATTCATAACGTTATCCCCAGCTCAGAAAGGGGGGAGAGAGAGGGAGGAGAGAGGAGGGAAGAAAAATAATTAAATTATAGGTACATATAGCAATATATAAATAATTTAAAACTTCATTGCTATTTTTCTTTTTCTGACTAAGAAAGAAGTGTAAATAACCCTTAAAGTATAATTACTAGACCTGAAACTTTTAATATTTGGTTAAGACTGCCGAAACAAGGCATAGAATACTATTAGGATTGATAATTTACAAGCGCAATAATTTGAGAGTTACTAAAGTTACTATAATTATCATTCTAACAGGAGCTAAAGAACAAATATAACTGGGGCCTAAATTATTGCCATTGTCCAGTCTTCTATCACATAAAAACACTAATTAGCACTCTAAAGTGTGTGACACTTTACTTTTTTTTTTTTTTTTTTCACATTCACTTTTTTTCTTTTTTTTTTTTTTTTTTTTTTTTCCCTCACTACACTTTTTGTTTTTGTTTTTCACAAATAAAGACCCTCTCCTCCTGAAGAGAGAGGAGGAGAGAGAGGAGAGGGGAGAGAGAGAAAGGGAGGCAAGAAGGGAAAGCACATTTAATATTAACAACTATCCTGAATTATAGGATATATCCCATCACGTATATGGATAAATTCATCACTTCACCTACAGTCACAAACAGACCCAATCTAGACATGGCAAAACAAAGGGAGCGTAGAAATAAAAATATCACTGAGACCTCAGCAGAAATACACCCTGAACACTCAGGTACTAAGGCTCAAAATCAGAAGACGGCACAAGAAATGCAACTATTAGTGACTAATATACTAGAAGCCATAACCCCTAAATTTGACTCATTAAAAATAGAGATTAAACAAGACATTCTATCACTGACAACAGAAGTAAGACAGTTCTCTAACAGACTTGTGGAAGCCGAACAGAGAATCTCTGATTTGGAAGACGTAACAAATGCATACATACCAAAATTTGAAAGTAATCAGGATGAAATAATTAAAATTAAAGCTAAGCTAGATGATATCGAAAACAGGTCTAGACGAAATAACTTAAGAGTTATTGGTTTTCCAGAGTCCATTCAAGATGTAGATCTTATGAAACTAATGACACAAATCCTACCCCAATTACTAAAAATACCTCCACCCCAACCAACAGTCATAATTGAAAGAGTACACAGACTGGGGAGATTAAATGAAAATGTGAGGGACCCTGCAAGACCAAGACCAATTATAGCGAGGTTCCTGAATTTTCAGGATAAAGAGTTATATCTGCAAAATTATCGCAAAAATCAGCCAATTATCTATAAAGATATTAAGATCTTGCTCTTCCAGGATTTCTCTATTGAAACCTCCAGAAAACGAAGGGAACTCTCGCCAGTCTGTGGAAAGATGATAAAAGCAGGGTGGAAGGCCACGGTCATATATCCAGCTAGACTAAAAGTGCTGATCGATGGTCACACTTTCTTCTTTGACTCAGCGGTAGAGGCAGAGAAGAAACTTGTGGAACACGGAATTACAGAATAATAAAGCACCATGAGTAATAACTATATATCTAGAATTTTTTCAACAAAGGGGATTAACAAATTGTATAAGCTTCATTTCCCCTATACCCCAGAAATAGAGAAACAAAATATGGATGATTATTTAATTCAAGTTTTTTTTTTTTTTTTTCTCTCTCTCTTCCATCTCTCTCCTCCTTTCTTCGTCCTCCCACCCCTTCTCTATAAAACAGTAAAATAAAATGAATGGATTGATTAGGTTCACTTCGTGGAATGTAGGAGGCATAACCTCACCCATAAAACGCAAAACAATACTAACACATCTTAAAAAACTTAAAACAACAATTGGCCTTATACAGGAGATGCATCTGAATTCAGAGGAATCCGCAAAATTAAAATATTCATGGGTGGCTGAGGTTGTTTCTGCCCCATCACTGAACAGGAAAAACGGAATAGCAATTCTTCTGGGGAAAGAGTTAATATATGAAAAATTACTAACTATAGTAGACCCAGAAAGTAGATACTTAATTCTTAAAATAAAGACAGACAACATGATATACACTATATGCAATATATATGCACCAAACATAATTGAATTAAAATTCTGGGATTCTCTCCAAACTATAATCTTGCAGGTGTCAGAAGGACACCTGATCTTAGCCGGGGATTTTAATATAGCACCTCAACATTCCATAGATAGACTAAGACGGGGTACCCAACAAAATAAAACAAAAAAAGATAATCTAGAAACAAAAATATTTAACTCCATTTGTCTAAACCTTGCAATTAAAGATATCTGGAGATCTCAGAACCCGAGTACCAGAGGATATACATGTTACTCCAAAGTGTTTAAATCATTATCTAGGATTGATTTTTTCTTGATTAGTGATAGTTTGTTTAAACTAGGGGTAAAAGCACTAATATCTGAGATTTGTATCTCTGACCATGCCCCCATAATGATTGATATTCCTAAAATAAAAGGTCGAGATCAAAAGATAGGTTTTTTTTATCCAAAGTATTTGAATAAGAATCTTAACTTTATAAATTGGCTCAAGATTAAATTGGAGGAATATTTCATGTTTAATATAGGATCAGTGGAAAACTTTTCAATAGTCTGGGAGACCGCTAAGGCAGTAATGAGAGGAGAAATAACAGCTTATGCTGCTAGAACCAAAAAGGAGAACAAACAAAGAGAGAGAAAAATAACATCTACCGTAAAAAATGAGTATAACAATTATCTCAGTGCCCCTACAAATAATAATTGGAAAAAGTATATAGAAGCAAAAAATGAATATGACACTTTTCTTATATCCCACACATCACAGACAGAACTTAGATATCAATCGAGGTTATACAAATATGGTAATAAATCTGGTAAGTTACTAGCAAAACTAGTAAAAAACTCCAAACAATCATTATTAATTGAGTCAATACATGATTGCGAGAAGCTATCCACTTCACCTAAAGAAATCTCTGAATCCTTTTACAATTATTATAAAATAATCTATTCCTCTAACACTATAGGAACCAAAGATTGCAATAAATTCTGGGAGGGATTAAATATTCCAAAGATTAGCTCTGAATTTAACCTTAAATTAAACTCCCCTATATTAGAAACAGAAGTAAGCCAAGCAATACAAGCATTAAAGTCAGATAAAGCTCCTGGTCCCGATTTTCTCCCAAACGAAATTTACAAGAATTTAGCTCCAACACTGGTCCCACACTTAACAAAATTGTTTAATCTCTATTACAGTGAAGAGTCCCAGATTCCCCCGAATTTCACAGCATCACAATCAATACTTATACTGAAACCAGGGAAGGACAAAAATAAAAAAGAATCATACAGGCCAATCGCCCTCTTGAATACTGATTATAAACTCTTTTCAATTATCTTAGCAAAAAGACTTCAAGAAGGTTTAGCAGAAATTATTCATAAGGACCAAGCAGGGTTTCTTACCAAACGCAGTTCAGCGGCAAAAATTAGACAATTGCTGCTGACCATTGACTATTTCAAAAATACAGAAAATAGCACCTTCATAGAGGAAATAGACGCTGCAGTGTTAGCCATAGATGCGGAAAAAGCGTTTGACAGTGTTGAGCATGATTATCTTTTAGACACATTACATAGGTTTGGATTTAATAAGAACTTTTTAAGTCTGGTCAGAAAACTGTGCTGTCAAGCATCTACTAGCTTATCTGTCAATGGAGTAAGATCAAATACAATTAAAATAGAAAGAGGTACCCGTCAAGGCTGTCCTCTATCGCCTTTATTATTCGATATAGCAATTGAACCCTTAGCCCTCAAAATTAGGCAACAACTTGAGGGCATAAAAATTAAGGAAAGAGAATTGAAACTGGCGCTTTATGCGGATGATCTACTCTTATACATATCAAATACAGCTCTAAATATTCCAAAATTTATAGAAATAATAGTTATTTAGCAAGTTCTCTGGATATAAAATTAATAACTCAAAATCTGAACTGTTATGGCTAAAAAAAACAAAGGGGTCTCAATTGAATACACCCTTTAAAACAGTGACAAACTCTTTTAGATACCTAGGAATTAATATAACTGCCGATCCTAAGGAATGGTATTCCTTGAATATAACCCCCATGGTCTCTCAAATTATTACATATATGAGAAACTGGCAAAACTTACCACTCTCTATATCAGGCCGTATAGCATTAATTAAGATGATACTTTTGCCCAAATTGTTATACCTATTACAGAATCTCCCTATTTTTCTGAAATCATATGACATTAAGAGGTTCAACACCACAGCTCGTCAATTTATATGGCAATCCAAAAAACCAAGAATATCTCTCCAAAAATTATCACTCCCAAAACAATTTGCTGGTCTGGCCTTCCCAGATCTACAATTATATAATTTAATCTTCTTGGGCCGTATAGCGGTTGATTGGTTCACAGAAATGGACTATTATACAGACAACAGGTTAGAACAAAGTATAATTTATCCATTTCTTCCCACTTCAGTCACTCATTTATCATGTAATTCGATCCCTAAACTAGTGAAACAATTCAAATCAATCTATACAATAATGCAGGCATGGAAAAAAATAGGGAGACGGGTTGAAATAGACATCAGGATACCCAGATTTCAAACTCTTCTAGGTAACCCAGAATTTCAGGAGGGCACTCAATCCCCCATATTAAAAAACTGGCAGAGGAAAGGTTTGTATCTGGTATCACAACTTGTCAATGTAACAGCAAAAAACATTAAATCTTTTGAGGAATTAAAACTAGAATTTGAACTAGGAAATCAAGAATTTTTTGCTTACCTACAAGCTAGGCATTACGTACAGCAGTTAATTAATAAATTCTCCTGGAAATGGTCCTGGGAAAATCTTGACAATTGGCCAACTCTAGCCAAAGCAGGACACCTATCTATCTCCACATGGTATAAATACTTGATCTCACACAAGGGAGGAGCCAACCTAGAATATATAACTCAAAAGTGGACCCCTCATTTACCAGATAACACTAATCAGAGCTCCCTGATAACACGCTCACTATCTCAGCTTTATTGTACAACTATATCAGAAACATGGAGAGAGTCACACATAAAGCTAATATATTTCACACATTATACTCCAGAAAAAGGGTACAAGTGGCAAAACAAAAAATTTAACAAATGCCCAAAATGTAATCTTATCGCAGCAGATATAATTCATATGATGTGGGCATGTCCCAAAACACAGCAATTCTGGTTTAAATTACAGCATTGGTTACTAAGAGCATTTAGAGTAACTTCCTTTACATTTACGCTGAATGATATAATATTCCTGAAAGATAAAAATGTACCCATATCAGAAATCAAGATAATCAATCTTGTTATCCTTGCTGCTAGAAATTTAATTTTCAAAAAATGGAAGAATAGTTTCTCCCCAACAATTACGGAAGTCAAAAATTATCTTAAAAAACAATATGTAATTGAACAGCTAGCAACAGATTCAAATTCCGAACGAGAAATACTGGCTTTCTTTAAAAAATGGTCAAAATTTATTAAGATACTCCCACCCAGTGAAATAGAACAACTAATTTATCCATTTAGATACTCGGAAATAGTCATTCTGAACAATTGGTAGAGAGGGGGGGGGGGGAGAGGATGGGGAGGAAGGGGAGAGGAAAATGTTAAGGAAATGTAACTTTTTTTTTTTTTTTCTATTGTTTATTGTTATTTGTTATTGTTTATTGTTTTATGTTGTTTTTTGTTAATTAAGGCAAGATAGACCTACGAAATTACTCTCTTGTTAAACTAACATATATAAAAAAGAGAAAAGTTCCAACATGAGGTAGAGAAATTAGTTGAAAGAAAACAGAGAAACAGAAATAATGAGATATTGCTGATATATTGATTAACGAGTAAGGATATTGAGTTAATTAGGCAATTGAACATGTATTTGATTTTTTTTTTTTTTCTCTCTGTTTCTACAAAAAGTGATTTACATAATGTTGGATTGAAAAATAAAGACTTTAAAAAAAAAAAAAAAACAAAGTGTTGGTGATCAAGTAAGAAATGTTGATTTTTATGGGATAATGTGCTATAGAGGAGATTTGGTTTTATTAACAATGTTTTGGATATTTATTGTTACAGATAATGATTGATTGATGTTTATAAGTCGAAATTCAAACCCAGATGCAAACAGGACCTGTAGTAACCTAATAATAGATACTATTTGATTTAAAACTTAAAATTTATATATAACAATATTAAATGTCTGTATCATCTAAAAGTTTTAAAAAAACATTAAATGTCTGTATCTTCTAAAAATTTTGAAAAAACATTATCTAAAAGTTTAAATGACTTGATATATATTCCAAGAAAGGATCTGAGCATGAATTGTTTATTTAGTGCTATTTTATATTATTAAACTTATTAAAAATATAATTTAGATAAAAGCAGCTACATCAATATCTATATTCATACCGAGAGGTTGAAGTGTTTTGAGTTTATAAATCCACTTGGTTTCAAGTTTCCTTAGTTCGAGTAGCCTATTTGGTTTGGAGGGGGGTACCCAATCTATAACTTGTATTTTGAGTGAACTTGGGTTACTGCCGTGGCACTCAAGAAAATGCCTGGGTACACTATGTTTGAGCAGTTTTTCTTTTATATTGTAGATGTGTTCGTTAGTTCTTCTTCTTATTTTGCGTTTCGTGCGGCCTACATATAATAGGCCGCACCCACATTCTAACAAGTACACTACATATGTTAGAATGTGGGTGCGGCCTATTATATGTAGGCCGCACGAAACGCAAAATAAGAAGAAGAACTAACGAACACATCTACAATATAAAAGAAAAACTGCTCAAACATAGTGTACCCAGGCATTTTCTTGAGTGCCACGGCAGTAACCCAAGTTCACTCAAAATACAAGTTATAGATTGGGTACCCCCCTCCAAACCAAATAGGCTACTCGAACTAAGGAAACTTGAAACCAAGTGGATTTATAAACTCAAAACACTTCAACCTCTCGGTATGAATATAGATATTGATGTAGCTGCTTTTATCTAAATTATATTTTTAATAAGTTTAATAATATAAAATAGCACTAAATAAACAATTCATGCTCAGATCCTTTCTTGGAATATATATCAAGTCATTTAAACTTTTAGATAATGTTTTTTCAAATTTTTTAGAAGATACAGACATTTAATGTTTTTTTAAAACTTTTAGATGATACAGACATTTAATATTGTTATATATAAATTTTAAGTTTTAAATCAAATAGTATCTATTATTCAGTTACTACAGGTCCTGTTTGCATCTGGGTTTGAATTTCGACTTATAAACATCAATCAATCATTATCTGTAACAATAAATATCCAAAACATTGTTAATAAAACCAAATCTCCTCTATAGCACATTATCCCATAAAAATCAACATTTCTTACTTGATCACCAACACTTTGTTTTTTTAATCAACTTTAATAAAAGATATGTTTGAGCAATATGCTTAGTTAGTTTGGACATCCATACTACATATGACAGGTCCTAATCGTGTGTGTAAGAAACTTATATACTGCAAATGAATCCCTATAATCATTAGCAATGTTTATTGAAAAGTTTTAAAAATCGTGAATATTATTTATTATCAAACATAGGAATGAATTTAATCTCATTTGTTTTATCAATTGTCTTAATATAGCAATGTAATATTTCATTATTGTTTTTATATTATTTTATTTGTAATATCACTAACATGATCGTTTTAATACGGCAACTATGCTGTTTTAGCCCTTGAGTACTGTCACTTTAGAACCATACGGGCATTAACACCGGCCTGATTTTATGTAAGGAGCAATCTTACAGGAGCTCCCGCTCACACCTCTGAGTCCGGATTGGATAAATTCAGCTTGATGCTCTGAGAATCATGATAGGCGCTCCTATACACACCTCTGAATTCTGATTGGATTATCCGGACTTAAAAACGAAGAGCGCTCATTTCAACATATCCATTTTTATCCCTCTTGAAGAAGCCCGGCCGCTGACCGGGGGAAACGCGTCAGGGTATTGAACTGACAATTTAGGTTGGAACAGAGGTTTCGGTATCCTGCACTCACAACAGCCACAGGACTTGCTGACAAGGTATCCGGATTTACCTGCCAGTCATATCCAGTGCAGCAGCGCTCGGCATTCACAACAAGCCGGCTGTGGGAAGCAATAAGATCTGTACCACCTATGATCCTCCTAATTGCAGCAAATTCATTTTAATCTTGTAAGTGCATATATGTATGTGTAATATATTGTGTCATTAAACGCTTTCACTTGAGTCCTGCCTTTTGCGCCATCTTTTCTCTTTACATATACTCAGGGGTGGAATAAGACCAGGCATTCCAAAAAGACTGCTCAAAACAACAAATCGGCATGATGGGTCCACCCCTGACCTAGGAACAGGTTGTGTAGTGGGCTGACTCTCCTCCTTTCAGAAGGAATGCTCTCACTCCGTCCTGGACCTTTGGGTTCTGGACATTGCTCGTCAGGGTTACAGAATAGGCTTTCGGTCTATTGCTGTCAAGAGTATCTGGAAATCCCGTTAAGAGAGCGGCTCTGCTCCATTGTGTGGGCGACCTCCTCGCCATTGGAGTAGTTGTCGCAGAAAGAGGGCTCTACTGCAACCTCTTTGTGGTTCCCTCTTTGTGGTCCGCCCTATTTTGGATTTGAAGGGACTCAACCAATTCATAAGGGTTCCCACATTCAAGATGGAAACGATAATGTTCAGGAGGGTCAGTTCATATCCACTATAGACTTAAAGGATGTGTACCATCATATACTGATCCACAAGGAGCATTACAGTTTCCTTTGATTTGCCTTCCTAGACAAGAACTACAGCTTCCTTTTGGACTAGCTACAGCACCTTGAGTGTTCACCAAGGTGCTGGGAGTTCTGTTGGCTGTAGTTTGTCTGCAGGGGATTCCAGTGGCCCATACCTAGATTACATTCTGGTCCAGGCTCCATCTTTTCCGGTGGCTCAGGATAACATGCATAGGTTACTCTCAAGTCCTCAGGCGCACGGTTGGAAGGTCAACCTAGAAAAGAGTTCTCTTGTGAGAGAACACTTTCTGAAAACAATCATAGATTTTGACAGTATGCGCTACTACTTTACAGACCTGCGCAGGGAGAAATATCAGGGAGTGTGTAGTCTGTTTCAATCCAAGGTCCATCCTTCGGTAGCACAATTAATTGAGGTGGTAGGTCTCATGGTTGCGCAATCTGATGCTATACCGTTTGCTCGTTTTCATCTGTGACCACTACAGTTGTGTATGCTCAGACAGTGGAATGGAGATCATTCAGATCTGTCTCAGGTCATCCATTTGGATGCTCAGACGAGAGAGTCTTGCCTGGTAGCAAGTGCCAGCTCCAGTTGTCATAGGAATGAGTTTCTGTCGCACTGCCTGGTGAATAATCACCACAGACGCAAGTCTGTCGGGTATGGGGTTCTCTAAGAGCTCAGGGAACTTGGCGTTCCAAAGAGATATCTTTCCCGATCAACATTCTCGAGTTAAGGACAATATACAACATGGCCTCAAATGGGTTCCTCACGGTATATACAATTTCAGTCGGACAACATCATGACTATGGCCTAAATCAACCATCAGGGAGGCACACAGAGCTCTCTTGTGATGCAGGAGGTGTTTTTAATCCTACATTGGGCAGAGAGACATCAATGTCAAGTCTCAGCTGTCCACATTCCAGGAGTAGAGAATTGGGAATCGGAATTCGTGAGCAGACAGACTCTTTACTCAGGAGAGTGGCCTCTGAATCCGGAGTTTTTTTTTTTTAGATATCCCAGATAGCTTCCCGCTTCAATAACAAGCTCACGAGGTATGGAGTGAGGTCTAGAGATCCACTAGCAGTTCAGTGGAACTTGAGTCTGGTTTATCTGTTCCCTCTTATTGTTCTTCTGCCCCGGGTGATTGCCCAGATCAAAAAGGACAGAATTCAAACTATTCTGATAGTCCCTGCGTGGCCACGCAGGACCTGGTACACAGATCTTTTGAGATTGTCGTCTGCTTCTCCTTGGCGGTTGCTTCTTCATCAGGATCTGTTAACTAAAAGACCGTTCATTTATCAAAATCTAGATACTCTGAGGCTGACTGTCTGGAGATTGAACGTTTGATATTGGCTAAAAGAGGCTTCTCTGAGAATGTGATTGCTACTCTAATTCAGGCTCACAAGCTGGTCACCAGAACCATATACTACAAGATCTGGAGAACTTATCTTAACTGGTGTAACCAGAGAGGTTTTTCTTGGCGGAGAGTGAAGACTCTGCATATTCTTCCGTTTCTCCAGGAGGGTCTGGAGAAAGACCTTTTGGCCAGTTCTATCAAGTCAGATATCTGCCCTTACAGTTTTGTTGCACAAGAAGTTGGCTAGTTTGCCAGATGTTCAAGAGTTTGCTCAGGCTTTGGCCTGCATTAGACCTGTTTTTAAACTTCTTGCTCCTTCGTGGAGTTTAAACTTAGTTCTTAAGGTTCTTCAGAGAACGCAATTTGAGCCTCTGGATTCTGGTGATATCAAGTTGCTCACTTGGAAGGTGGTATTCTTGTTGGCTGTTTCCTCTGCTCACAGAGTGTCAGAGCTTTCAGATTTGATGTGTGATCCTCCGTATCTGGTGATTTATCAGGTTAAGGCTTTGTTAAGGACTCGACTGGTTTCTTACCTAAGGTAGTTAATACTTGTAATATCAATCAGGAGATTGTGGTCCCTTCGCTTTGCCCCAACCTGTCTTCCTCTATGGAGAGACCGTTGCAAAATTTGGATGTGGTCAGAGCATTGAAATGCTACCTTCACACTACTAAGAAGTTTTGTCTATCTTCTTGTTTTCTCATTATATTATACCAGTAAGTGCAAGGGGCAAAAGGCTTCAGTTGTTACTATTTCCTTTTGGCTGAGAAGTTTGATCAGTACGGCCTAGAGGGAAGCATGCCAGGAGCCTCCCTCAAGAATTACGGCCCATTCTACTTGTGCAGTGTTTACTACTTAGGCCTTTAAAAATGAGGGGTCAGTTGAGCTAATCTGTAAGGCTGCAACATGGTCTTCTTTACATACCTTCACAAGATCCTATAAGTTTGATGTTTTTTCTTCCGTGGAAGCATCTTTTGGGAGAAGAGTTCTACAGCTGGAGTTCCTGGTTCTTAGGACTACCTCCCTTAATTTCCCCTCCTGAACATTCATGAACTTCACAGCTTGGGTACTGGTTTCCCACATGTAATGAATGTTGTTATGGACTCACTCAAAAATTGAAGGAAAGCTAAAATTATACTTGCCTGATAATTTAATTTCCTTCTTGGCAGTGAGAATCCATGGGCCCGCCCTGAGGATCCCTGGACCTCGCAAAGTACCTGGGAAGTTTGTTGTTAAAATCAGTGGCCATCAGATCTATCACTGAAAGACCCCAAAAGTCCCAAATCTGCTTGAACACATCCTGGTGAAGAAACCACTCTCCTGGATGTGAAGAGACCACTCCCCTGGATGTAGAGATTGATCACTGAGAGTCTGCCTCACAGTTGTTCACTCCTAGAATATGAATTACCGAGACTAGACAAAAATTGGTTTCTGCCCATCTGAGAATCCAAGACACCTCCATCATTGCCACAGAACTGTGAGCCCCCCCCCTGATGTTTGACATAAACTACTGCTGTGACAAAGGCCAAGCTTGAAGAGCCCTGAAAATTGCAATTGCGTAGTGTTCTAGAACATTGATTGGTAACCTTGCCTCCCTAGGATCCCAAACCCCATGTGCTGTCAGAGACCCCCAAACAGCTCCCCAACCTGAGAGACTTGCATCTGTAGTAATCGCAGTCCAGACAGTATGAGCAAAAAAAGCCCCTTAAATAATAAACTGATGATCCTGCCACCAAGTTAGATTGATTTCTACTGAGATCAAAAAATATCCTTTGAGACAGTTAAGTATAATCCCTGCACCACTGATGCAGCAAACAAAGCTGAAGAGGCACATGTGAAATCACGCAAATAGAATTGCATCTGAAGCTGCAGTCATGACACTTAGGACTTCCATACACAGAGCCACTGAGGGAAACTAGAGAGACTGAAGGTTCAGACAAGCTGACACCAATTTTAACCTTCTCTGCTCTGTTAGACTCATGGATACTGAATCTATTTGAGATCCCAAAAAAGTTACCTTTGTCCAGGGTACCAAAGAACTTTGGAAAATTGATCCTCCAACCATGCTGTTGAAGAAACAACAAGAGTCGGTTGGTGTGAAATTCTGCTAAAGGAAAAGACGGAGCTTGAACCAAGGTCATCCAGGTATGGAAACACTGCAGTACCCTGAGACCTGATCAGACAAAAGGGCACCCAGAACCTTTTTGAATATTCTTGGAGCTGTAGCCAGATCAAATGGAAGAGCAACAAACTGAAAATGCCTTTCCTGAAATTAAGAAACTGGAAATTAACTGAAATATGAAGGAAAGCATCTTTTAAACATATTGTAGATGAAAACTGACCTTGCTGAACAAAAGACAAAGTAGTCCGAATGGTTTCCATTCCGAAAGATTGAACCCTACAACCCTGTTCAGAGCTTCCAGATATAGAACCAGTCTGAAAGTACCTTCCTTCTTTAGAACAATGAAGAAATTTTGAATAAAATCCCATCCCCTGTTCCAGCAAAGGAACTGCAACAATCCCATATCTTCCAGATCTGAGACAGACTGAAAAAAAAAAGCTTGAGCTTTTGCAGGATTCCTTGGAAGATTGAACAGAAAAAAATGTCCTCTGGGAGACCTTGTTCTTAAACCTATTTGATATTCCTGAAAAACTATATTCTGAACCCAGGAGTCTGAGACGGGAGAGCAGCCAGCACCTCTGGAACTGCAGGCTTGATAACTTTTTTCTACAGTAAGTTAACACCATATCGGTATTCTCATGTAGTGAACAAAACAGTACAGCATTACATTTGTCTGATTTTCATTAAAGGGACACTGTACCCAAAAAATTTCTTTCGTGATTCAGATTGAGCATGAAATTTTAAGCAACTTTCTAATTTACTCCTATTATCAAATTTTCTTCATTCTCTTGGTATCTTTATTTGAAATGCAAGAATGTAAGTTTAGATGCTGGCCCATTTTTTGTGAACAACCTGGGTTGTCCTTGCTGATTGGTGGATAAATTCATCCACCAATAAAAAAGTGCTGTCCAGAGTACTGAAACCAAAAAAAAAAGCTTAGATGACTTCTTTTTCAAATAATGATAGCAAGAGAACGAAGAAAAATTGATAATAGGAGTAAATTAGAAAGTTGCTTAAAATTGCATGCTCTTTCTGAATTACAAAAGAAAAAATTTGGGTTCAGTGTCCCTTTAACAAATCTAAACATGAGCCACATAAATGAGCTAGGGAAGGCACTTCAGCTTTTTTACAAAAAGCACACCTAATAATGGTAGAAAGGTGCAATGCAAAAACACTATAACCCCCTTAAAAGCTCACTTACTAACTCGTGGGGAAAAAATAACGGCTAAAAAGCAATTTAACTCGCTAAAACCAGACGTGCGCATAACCCAGGATGAACATGCTAGTAGAAAGACTAATGGGACAAGCGCTATCCCGACATGCGCAACCCCAATGCATGAAATACAAACAAACCTTGGCAAGAGCAGGTGAAATAACCATGTTTACTAATCATCTGATTATTTAATCTGTGCTTCATTTAGATATCCTCAGAATCTGGCCTGTTAGGGAGGCTTGAGGACAGGTTTGAAAGCCAGTGGAATATGGAAAAAGATCTGTCCCATGGCCATCTATATATTAGCCACATCATTTTTTTAAAATAATACTATATATCTACCTACCTAACAGAGCTGCTCTTTGCATATAAGATTCCTCCTCCACGGATTTTGATACAAGGGGACTTTTGGATACTTCAGACAAACTAGTCCTTTTGCCATTATATACAGCCTTCTTTAAGTACTGCTCTTCCTATCAGGTGATTCGCTGAGAAGATTCTACTAACGCTCTATCTCCAACACAGTGATGAGGTATATAACCAGGTGAGCAGTTTTCGATTTTTGTCTGAAACAATATTAGAAGTGTTGAACTCTTTATTTTTTGTCTCCCCCTCTCCTCTCTCCTTTTCCCCTGTATTCCTGAGATCGCTGTCTTACACCACCTTGCTACATTGACTCTTCACCAAAGACACCTTTCAGGAGTGACACTGAAGGATCTAGTCTATTCACAAGATAGCAGCACAGAGGAATAACTTAATTCCTAAAATTAGCATTTTTTACCATTGACTAATCTCTTTGGATATGCGGTTTTTTCCAATTATTAAATAAAAATCAATTCAAAATTAGGGCTGCACGATTAATCGCATATGCGATTTTAAACCATGATTAATCACCGAGATTTTAAAACCGCAAGGAGTCGCGATTTTTTTTCCTACATAAAAAATTCCTTTAGAAGTGGCTGTAATGCATTGATTTGTATGTGCAAACCAGCTCCATCTAGTGTTTGCTTTTAGCACACATTTGTAAAATGGCTCTTTTACTTTCACTTTCTGTTCTGAGAAGCAGCTGATCAATCTAGAAATCTAAAAGCAGATCCCATGCAGGAATGAAGAGCAGAGAAAGCCACTTACTTATATTTCCCCCTAAGGACGTCTGCAGTCTGAAACTTAGGGTATGTAAACATTATGGAACCTCCCACACAATCTGCTGCTCTCTGAGAAATGGCTTAAATACATAGCCGATGCAGTTAACCCCACGGCTCCAAAAAAGGCTAAAACTGCAGTCCCCTCTGCTATTAGCTGCTGGGTTAACTTAACTGCATCTACAATGTATTTTATATCAGCAAGGCACAGCATTTCTGAAAGGAGCAGCCCCCCACCCCTACTGCTATATGCCTGTAATGGATTCCTGGACAGGAGCAGGGCTCATTTTCAGTCAAATTAAAATGTTTAACAAAGAAGAAAAAATAATATATATATATATATATATATATATATATATATATATACATATGTGTATGTGGCTTACACTGCTTCATTTGTTAATCATACCACTGTCCACAGTTAGAATCACTGTCCAAGAAAACATGACAATGTTGTGTGTCATAAAACCTAATAACTGGCTAGTGGCTACTATTTAATCACATCACAGGCAGCAAATTTTATTTTAACTATTTTGTGGTTTGTATTTTTATGCTCCAAGAGTGTATTGGTCATTGAGAAACATGTACATTAAGATTCTGTAGTGTTAAATAAACTTTATAATGCAAAATGAAGGTGTTATAGTCATTTATAAGAAAAAAATTTTTAAAAAATTGCGATTTTTTTTTTGCCCATATCGCCCAGCCCTATTCAAAATGTATGCGTGTGTGTGTATATGTATATATATATAATCAAGTCAGGTAGTAAGCACTCGCTGGATTTAAGCACAGCACACTTTATTAGGCAGTATCTAACACGGCCCGGTGCAAGACGAGCTTTGATCATTTGTGATGGAGGCCCGTATGTGAACACGCCCCCCACAGACCACGCTGAGGTGAGCATGGTAGGGAATGGCGGACCGTTTTGCTTTTACATGACTGCTAAGCATGTTTTTAAAAAGTAAGCCTTCCTTTTCAATTGGACTCACTGTTGTATTATGATTTGTTAATGCCTCATGTGGTAAATCTCTGATGTGTGCATTAGAGGGCATATTGAATATTATGCTGATTTTTTAGATCGTCCCATATCCACTGATTATGTTGTCACTGTTTTACTATACCATATCACAGTATGATTATGAAACCACACACAAATATTATATATTTTATATTATTGTTGATAATACACTGATGTGGAATTGGTTTGTTGATATGTTAATATACATCCCCTATTGATTTGATTGGATGTATTGGATTGGCTGAAACTAGATGGGGGAGGGGTTTTGCTGGGTATATAACACTGCTTGTATCACATTTTGGGTTGTCTGAAGAAGGGGTGAATGCCCCGAAACGACTGCCTAATAAAGTGTGCTGTGCTTACTACCTGACTTGATTGAATATTCCGTTAAGCACCCTGGTCTATGCTTAGGGTTGGCTAGTGAGAGTGCACTAATATATATATATATATATATATATATATATATATATATATATATATATATATATATATATATATATATATATATATATATATATATATATATATATATATATATATATACACACACACACACACAGGAGGCAAAAGACAAGTCCCTGTGACCAATTATAGAGGGTTTATGAAAATTTTTCCCATGAGATTAAAAAAGAATCACAAACCATACCCCATATACATCCCTCTCACAAGCACTGTACTGAATATAGACTTAAAACCCCTCTCACTGAAGAATCAAATGCAAATCTTTATTTTTCAACCACCTCCAGCAGAGGTAAAGTAAAAACTAAGGAATGTTGAAGGGGTTTTATAGAGCTCTTGGGGTTTGGGAAACTTTGCCGCCTCCTAGTGGCAGAGAAGAGTAAGTCCTAAGAGTAATGGGTTGTGGACTCTCATGACCTGTAAGAAAAACTTCTACTTAATGATAAATCAGTTTCTGCTTGCCATGCATTGTTGTTTGTACCCATCAGTCATTTGGGGTTCATGCTCTTTTTCTCAAAATAGTTCACATAGCTAAGCAAAGACCAAACTGAAGCAGAAAGTGAAGGGTCCCACCTCTGGGAGATGTTTCTACCAACTCAAGTAGTTAGAGGTTGTAGTACAAACAGTACTGTATATGGCTCTACTTCAGTTGTCAACAATTACCTCCTCCACCTCATTAATAAGTTAATGGCTACTGAAGAGATGTGTTAATAACCAGTGTTGTAGCAAATGCCTGATATCTGTAGGGTTGAGCAGGTCCTTTATTTTGGTAGGGTTGGTGTGTCATATGTGAGTGTACATCAGCAATGGTTTGTGTTCACATTGATTTCAGTCTGTTAAGGAGCAAATACACAAACACAGGAAATCTAAATCAACGTTTTCAGCTGAGTAAAATACCTTTTTGCACATGCATCATAAGCTTCTAAATGGTTTCTGGCTCTTTAGGGATAGAGTTGGACACTTAGACTTCATGTCTCCACTCAAGTGTCCATTTAGTGAAGGCAATTTTCTGATTTTTTTTTTTTTTTTTCTGTATAGCTACAGTAGGATGCGATCATGGGCTGGAGATCTGAAACATTCCTTCTCTACTTTCAACAAAACCTTTGCAATATCTCTTTTAGTCACAGTCTTACTTGCTGCTCTAGTGAGCTTTATGACTGGACTGTCCTTCCAGCGACCAGTTGAGGGGGCACCAGTTGGAACTGGGGGCTCTTGGACTTCAGTACAACAGCTTCTCTGGCCTTATACTGGACTACGTCACAATGGGCAGCCACCAGTATAGGGATGTTGGCTGAGGGACTGTCAAAGTTTACAAATTGAAATTTCTCATGTCATGAAATCGTGCAATGGTCCAAAAAATGAATTGTGGCCTTTTAAAATAATTTAAAGTTAAAATATTTTATGTAATTATAACAATTTTTTTTTTTCGTATGCATGTTTTTTTAGTTTTTTTTTTTTTTCTAAAATATGAGTGTAAAATATATAATTACTTTGAAGTGTTTAAAATGTTACTAGGCTCCATACAGTTTACAGAATTGATAATAAACAGCAGAATATTTTTTTAAACTTCGGATATGGGATCATGAAAATGCTGCCCCATTAAATAATACATTTTGAAATATTGTTGTATACCTGGCAAGCAATGCACTTAATGACTCTGTACCAGCTGTTCAAGCATGAATCAATGTAACAATATTTATTGGTTTAGAATGATTTTGTGTGTTTAATAAAGGTCTATATATTTAACTTGTTTCTTAAGAGTATGTGAGCACCTTGGTCATTTGTAATATTTGGTAAGTGCAGTCCACAAAATGATGCTGTGAATTTGTGACAGTCTCCATTGCTTGTGGGCTAGAAAAGTCTTTCACTATGTGATACAGGGTAGAATGGAAGTTGCTATGGTCATAGGGATCATCTGAAAAATTCTCACTTGCTTCTGAAATCTTCATTCGCTGTGACCTCTGAGCACTCAGCATGTAAAGGGTCCAGCTATCCTCACTAGAAAGTCCTTCTTTTACCTAAAACAATGAGAGAAAATATTACAAAACACATAGAACGTGCTGCATTACTGTAGAAGCGGCACTCAACTCAGTCGCTCAACAAATCCTAAACTGGGATAGACATTTTAAATGGATATAAAACTGTTTGAGAATGTACTATGCACTATACAGGGGCTAAAACTACAGGGGGTGCAGAGGTCTCAATTGCGACTGGGCCCCCAAGGGTGGGGGCCCAGCTTAAAAACAAAAATTAAAAACGTTGACCTGCCACTGCCTGCACTGATATCATGTGAGTGTGACATGATGCTTCACTAGTGTCTCTGACTACAGGGGTTAGTGTTTTTGTTTTACCCATGGTGTTTGTGTGTGTATGTATGTGTGTGTGTGTATGTATGTATGTGACTGTATGTATGTGACTGTGTGTGTGTATTTATGTATGTGACTGTGTGTATTTATGCATGTTTGTGTGTGTATGTGACTGTGTATTTATGCATGTGTGTGTATGTGACTGTGTGTGTATTTATGCATGTGTGTGTATGTGACTGTGTGTGTATTTATGCATGTATGTGTGTGTATGTATGTGACTGTGTGTGTATTTATGCATGTGTGTGTGTATTTATGTATGTATCTGTGTGTGTATTTATGCATGTATGTGTGTGTGTGTGTATATATGTTTGTGGAACCAGCAAATTACAGACCTTGTTACTACAGCATGGGGGGGGCGGGGGGGTAAACAGTGTCAGTCTATACAGTACCACTATATACAGTACGGGGGCTGGACCATGTCACAGACTTCTGTGGTCACTTTATAAAGTACTGGGGCGGGTAGGGTCAGCCCTCACACCGGCAGATTACAGACTTTGTCACTGACTCACTATATACAGTACTGGTGGGTTAAACAGTGTCACTATATACAGTAATAGGGGGTCAGACCATCTCATGGACTGTGGGCACAGAATACCTCCTTTTGCAGACATGTCATCTGATTCACATTTTTTTTCCGTGTTAATTGTTAAAAAAAAAAAAAAAAAAAAAAGGATATGTATCAGTCATTTTTTTGTGGGGGTGGGGGGGCCCTTCTTGGATTTTTGCACCTGGGACCTGTGGTTTCTAGTTACGCCTCTGGCACTATAAAATGTTTAATCCTAGAAACAAACATACATT
The DNA here is from genome assembly GCF_027579735.1 of Bombina bombina. Lineage (NCBI taxonomy): Eukaryota > Metazoa > Chordata > Amphibia > Anura > Bombinatoridae > Bombina > Bombina bombina. Next base: position 1,119,767,549 of record NC_069504.1, read on the forward strand.
TATCATTCTGCTTATTATAGCTATAAGAGTTTGTTGTTTTACAACAAAAGTGCACTCTCCTTAGTGAGGCCAAAAACAAACACATTCTGTACATACTAGACGGGGATTTCTTAGAGCAGTACACATTAATTGCGGCCATTTAGAGATATCTGTAATTAAAGAACCACTAAATACAGCAGACATGAATAACTGACAAATACACACTAAAAAGACAATGAAATAGCTCTTTTAATTTCAAATGAGCAGTAGAATATTTTCTGTCAAATTTAAAAAATCCAACTCGTATCGTAGAAGAAATCAATTTATCAGGTAAGCATAAATTTCCTTTTCTTCTACTAGATACAAGTCCACGGATTCATCCTTACTTGTGGGATACAATACCAAAGCAACAGGACACTGATGAACGGGAGGGACAAGACAGATACCTAAACAGAAGGCACCACTGCTTGAAGAACTTTTCTCCCAAAAATAGCCTCAGAAGAAGCAAAAGTATCAAATTTGTAAAATTTGGAAATGGTATGAAGGGAGGACCAAGTCGCAGCCTTACAAATCTGTTCCACAGATGCATCGTTTTTAAAAGCCCATGTGGAAGCCACCGCTCTAGTAGAATGAGTTGTAATTTTTTCAGGAGGCTGCTGTCCAGCAGTCTTGTATGCCAAACGGATGATGCTTTTCAGCCAAAAAGAAAGAGGTAGCCGTAGCTTTTTGACCCCTACGCTTTCCAGAATAAACAACAAAGAGAGAAGATGTTTGACGGAAATCCTTGGTCGCTTGCAAGTAAAACTTCAAGGCACGAACCACGTCCAAGTTATGTAACAGACGCTTCTTCTTAGAAGGAGGATTAGGACATAGAGAAGGAACAACAATTTCCTGATTAATACTCTTATTTGAAACAACCTTAGGAAGGAATCCAGGTTTAGTACGCAAAACCACCTTATCAGAATGGAATATAAGATAAGGCGAGTCGCATTGTAACGCAGAAAGCTCAGAAACTCTTCGAGCAGAAGAGATAGCAACTAAAAATAAAACTTAAAAGCTTAATATCTATGGAATGCATGGGTTCAAACTGAACCCCTTGAAGAACATTTAGAACTAAATTCAAACTCCAAGGTGGAGCAACAGGTTTAAACACAGGCTTGATTCTGACTAAAGCCTGACAAAAAGACTGAACGTCTGGGACATCCGCCAGACGCTTGTGTAGTAAAATTGACAAAGCAGAAATTTGTCCCTTTAAGGAACTAGCCGATAATCCCTTCTCCAATCCTTCTTGGAGAAAGGACAAAATCCTAGGAATCCTAACCCTACTCCATGAGTAGCCCTTGGATTCGCACCAAGAAAGATATTTACGCCATATCTTATGGTAAATTTTCCTAGTGACAGGCTTCCGAGCCTGAATCAAGGTATCAATGACCGACTCAGAGAATCCCCGCTTAGATAAAATCAAGAGTTCAATCTCCAGGCAGTCAGCTGCAGAGAATTTAGATTTGGATGTTGGAACGGACCTTGAATGAGAAGGTCCTGTCTCAGTGGCAGTTTCCATGTTGGCAGAGATGACATTTCCACTAGATCTGCATACCAATTCCTGCATGGCCACGCAGGCGCTATCAAGATTACTGAGGCCCTCTCCTGTTTGATTCTGGCAATCAGACGAGGCAGGAGAGGAAAAGGAGGAAACACATAAGCCAGGTTGAACGACCAAGGTACTGCTAGAGCATCTATCAGTACTGCTTGGGGATCCCTTGATCTGGACCCGTAACAAGGAAGTTTGGCCTTCTGACGAGATGCCATTAGATCCAATTCTGGTGTGCACCATTGACAAATCAATGCCGCAAACACCTCCGGATGGAGCTCCCACTCCCCCGGATGAAAAGTCTGATGACTTAGAAAATCTGCTTCCCAGTTCTCTACTCCTGGTATATAGATAGCTGATAGATGGCACGAGTGAGTCTCTGCCCATCGAATTATCTTGGAAACTTCCATTGCTAGAGAACTCTTTGTTCCTCCTTGATGATTGATATATGCTACAGTCGTGATATTGTCCGACTGGAATCTTATGAATTTGGCCTGGCCAGCTGAGGCCACGCTTGAAGCGCGTTGAATATTGCTCTCAGTTCCAGAATATTGATTGAAAGTAGGGACTCCTCCTGAGTCCAAACACCCTGAGCCTTCAGGGAATTCCAGACTGCACCCCAGCCCAAGAGGCTGGCGTCCATCGTCCCTATGACCCATGCTGGTCTGCGGAAGCACATTCCCTGGGACAGATGATCCTGTGACAACCACCAAAGAAGAGAGTCTCTGGTTTCTAGATCCAGATTTATCTGAGGAGATAAATCCGCATAATCCCCATTCCACTGTCTGAGCATGCACAGTTGCAGTGGTCTGAGATGTAAGCGAGCAAACGGAACGATGTCCATTGCCGCTACCATTAATTCGATGACCTCCATACACTGCACCACTGATGGCCGAGGAGTGGACTGAAGTGTCCGGCAAGTAGTTAAAGGGACACTGAACCCAAAGAAAATTTCGTGATTCAGATAAAGCATGCAATTTTAAGCAACTTTCTAATTTACTCCTATTATCAATTTTTCTTAGTTTGCTTGCTAACTTTATATGAAAAAGAAGGCATCTAAGCTTTTTTTCTTGGTTCAGAACTCTGGATAGCAGTTTTTAATTGGTGGATGAATTTATCCACCAATCAGCAAGGACAACCTAGGTTGTTCACCAAAAATGGGCCGGCATCTAAACATACATTCTTGCATTTCAAATAAAGATACCAAGAGAATAAAGAACATTTGATAATAGGAGTAAATTAGAAAGTTGCTTAAAATTGCATGCTCTATCTGAATCACAAAAGAAATAATTTGGGTTCAGTGTCCCTTTAAGATATTTGACTTTCTGGCCTCCGTCAGAAATATTTTCAAGTCTACCGAGTCTATCAGAGTTCCTAGGAATGGAACTCTTGTCAGTGGAACTAGTGAACTCTTTTGTATATTCACCTTCCACCCGTGAGTTCTTAGAAAAGCCAACACGATGTCCGTGTGAGATTTGGCTAGTTGGTAAGTTGACCCCTGAATCAAAATATCGTCCAGATAGGGCGTCACTGCTATGCCCCGCAGCCTTAGAACCGCCAAAAGGGACCCTAGCACTTTTGCAAAGATTCTGGTAGCTGTGACTAACCTGAAAGGGAGGGCCACAAACTGGTAGTGTTTGTCCAGGAAGGCGAACCTGAGAAACTGGTGATGATCTTTGTGGATAGGAATGTGAAAATAAGCATCCTTCAAATCTACGGTGGTCATATATTGACCCTCCTGGATCATTGGTAAAATTGTTCGTATGGTCTCCATCTTGAATGATGGGACTGTGAGAAATTTGTTTAGGCATTTGAGATCTAAAATCGGTCTGAAGGTTCCCTCTTTTTTGGGAACCACAAACAGATTTGAGTAAAATCCCTGCCCCTGTTCTAGTTTTGGAACTGGTCTTTTACACAGCGTAAGAACGCCTCTCTTTTTGTCTGGTCTACAGACAAACGTGAAAGATGAAATCTCCCTCTTGGAAGAAAATCCTTGAATTCTAGTCGATATCCCTAGGTCACGATTTCTAATGCCCAGGGATCCTGAACATCCCTTGCCTGAGCGAAGAGAGAAAGTCTGCCCCCTACTAGATCCGGTACCGGATCGAGGGCTGCCCTTCATGCTGTCTTGGTAGCAGCAGCAGGCTTCTTGGCCTGTTTATATTTATTCCAGGTCTGGTTAGGTCTCCAGACTGACTTGGATTGTGCAAAATTCCCCTCCTGCTTTGTGGCGGAGGAGGAAGTAGAGGGTCTACCTTTAAAGTTTCGAAAGGAACGAAAATTATTCTGTTTGGCCCTCATTTTAACCGCCTTGTCCTGAGGAAGGGCATGGCCTTTACCTCCAGTAATGTTCGAAATGATCTTCTTTAGTTCAGGCCCGAATAGGGTCTTATCTTTGAAAGGAATAGCTAACAGCTTAGATTTTGATGACACATCAGCAGACCAAGACTTAAGCCATAATGCTCTATGCGCTAAAATGGCAACTCCTGCATTCTTAGCCGCTAATTTAGCCATTTGAAAAGCGGCATCTGTAATAAAAGAATTAGCTAGCTTGAGAGCCTTAATTCTATCCAAAATATCATCTAATGGGGTCTCAACCTTAAGAGACTCCTCTAGGGCCTCAAACCAAAAAGCTGCTGCAGTAGTTACTGGAACAATGCACCCTATAGGTTATAGAAGAAAACCCTGATGAATAAACAATTTCTTTAACAGACCCTCTAATTGTTTATCCATATGATCTTTGAAAGCACAACTGTCCTCAATAGGGGTAGAAATAGCTCCCTCCACCTTAGGGACCGCCTGCCAGGAATCCCGAATGGTGTCAGATATGGGAAACATTTTCTTAAAAGTAGGAGGGGGGGAGAGAACGGAATGCCTGGTCTATCCCATTCCTTAGTAACAATGTCAGAAATCCTTCTAGGGACTGGAAAAACATCAGTGTAAGAAGGGACCTCTAGATGTTTATCCATTTTACACAATTTCTCTGGTGGAATTACAATAGGGTCACAATCATCCAGAGTCGCTCAAACCTCCCGGAGTAACAATCGGAGGTGTTCAAGATTAAATTTAAAGGCCGTCACATCTGAGTCTGTTAGAGGGAACAGCTTTCCTGAGTCTGAAAGCTCTCCCTCAGACAGTAAAGCCCCCACCCCTAATTCAGAACACTGTGAGGGTACATCAGAGATGGCCAATAAAGCGTCAGAGGGCTCAGCATTTACTCTAACACCTGACCTGCTGCGCTTACCCTGTAAACCTGGCAGTTTAGACAATACCTCTGTAAGGGTAGTAGACATTACTGCAGCCATATCGTGCAGGGTAAAAGAATTAGACGCACTAGAAGTACTTGGCGTCTCTTGAGCGGGTGTTAAAGGTTGTGACACTTGGGGAGAATTAGATGGCATAACCTGATTCTCTTCAGACTGAGAATCATCCTGATGCATATTTTTATCAGCTAAAATATGTTCCTTGCAATGTAAGGCCCTTTCAGTACATGAGGGACACATTTTAAGTGGGGGTTCCACCATGGCTTCTAAACACATAGAGCATTGACTTTACTCAATGTTAGACATGTTGAACAGGCTAGTAATGATTACAAAAAGACTTTATTTAATGAAAAAAACAACAATCTGAAAAAACGGTATTGTGCCTTTAAGAGAAAAAAAAAAAGCATACAATTTTCCCAAAACTGCTTTAAAAAGTTTTAACACTCACAATTTTATCATATAAGTGTCTAATCTGGCAGCCTAAGATTGCACCACAAGTAAGGGACTATTAACCCTTTATTAGTAAAAACGTTATGAGAATAAACTATCAACCCCCTGCACCTGCAGAGCTGTGGCGCCTACCTGCCCTCTGGGGTCTGAGAATTACAATCTCACTTCGATAAGGCTACCCCTTCCCTCATGGGAACAATGTCAGCCGGTTCTGAAATACCACAGTCTCTTCAGAAAAAATGACTGAACATACCTCAATGCTTGTAGCATAAAGACCGTTCCCCACACTGAAGCTTCTCAAGTACACCTCAGCCATTCTGTGGGAACTCCTCTGGATCTTAGTAACCACTGCTAAGATCATCAGCCTCCAGGCAGACATCTCTTTCCATATGCTGCCTGAGGAAAAATAGCACTCACCGGTACCATTTAAAATAATAAAGTCTTGCTTGAAGAAAATAAAAACTATCATTTTATCACCTCTTTCACTTTACCTCTTCCTATTACTTAATATAGGCAAAGAGAATGACTGGGGGGTGGAGGCAAGGGAGGAGCTATATAGACAGCTCTGCTGTGGTGCTCTTTGCCACTTCCTGTTAGCAGGAGGATAATATCCCACAAGTAAGGATGAATCCGTGGACTCGTTGTATCTAGTAGAAGAAATATCTATTTAGCCAATCACAAGAGACAAATGTGTGCAGGCACCAATTAGCAGCAGCTCCCTCTAGTGTATGATATGTGCATATTCATTTTTTAACAATGGATACTAAGAGAACGAAGCACATTTGAAAACAGAAGTGAACTTAAGTGTCTTAAAATGACATGCTGTATTTGAATCATGCAAGTTTAATTTTGACTTTCCTATCCCTTTAAGGGTCATAAGAACTGGGTTTGGGAAACACATTTTAAGGGTGTAGTGTCTCTTTAAATGCTTTTAAATCAATTTTGTAAGTGGGTCAAGAAGAGATGTTAAAAGGATCTAAAAGTGCAAAAAACATAATTTATGCTTACCTGATAAATTCCTTTCTCCTGTAGTGTAGTCAGTCCACGGGTCATCCATTACTTATGGGATTATATCTCCTCCCTAACAGGAAGTGCAAGAGGATCACCCAAGCAGAGCTGCTATATAGCTCCTCCCCTCTACGTCATACCCAGTCATTCGACCGAAACCAAACGAGAAAGGAGAAACTATAGGGTGCAGTGGTGACTGGAGTTTAATTTAAAATTTAGACCTGCCGTAAAAACAGGGCGGGCCGTGGACTGACTACACTACAGGAGAAAGGAATTTATCAGGTAAGCATAAATTATGTTTTCTCCTGTTAAGTGTAGTCAGTCCACGGGTCATCCATTACTTATGGGATACCAATACCAAAGCTAAAAGTACACGGATGACGGGAGGGACAGGCAGGACCTTTACACGGAAGGAACCACTGCCTGAAGAACCTTTCTCCCAAAAACAGCCTCCGAAGAAGCAAAAGTGTCAAATTTGTAAAATTTTGAAAAGGTGTGAAGTGAAGACCAAGTTGCAGCCTTGCAAATCTGTTCAACAGAGGCCTCATTTTTAAAGGCCCAAGTGGAAGCCACAGCTCTGGTAGAATGAGCTGTAATTCTTTCAGGAGGCTGCTGTCCAGCAGTCTCATAGGCTAAACGTATTATGCTACGAAGCCAGAAGGAGAGAGAGGTAGCCGAAGCCTTTTGGCCTCTCCTCTGTCCAGAATAAATGACAAACAGGGAAGAAGTTTGTCGAAAATCTTTAGTTGCCTGTAAATAGAATTTCAGGGCACGGACGACGTCCAGATTGTGCAGAAGTCGTTCCTTCTTTGAGGAAGGATTAGGGCACAATGAAGGAACAACAATCTCTTGATTGATATTCTTGTTAGTGACTACCTTAGGTAAGAACCCAGGTTTAGTATGCAGAACTACCTTGTCTGAATGAAAAATCAGATAAGGAGAATCACAATGTAAGGCTGATAACTCAGAGACTCTTCGAGCCGAGGAAATAGCCATTAGGAACAGAACTTTCCAAGATAACAGCTTGATATCAATGGAATGAAGGGGTTCAAACGGAACACCCTGTAAAACGTTAAGAACTAAGTTTAAGCTCCATGGCGGAGCAACAGTTTTAAACACAGGCTTAATCCTGGCCAAAGCCTGACAAAAAGCCTGAACGTCTGGAACATCTGACAGACGCTTGTGTAAAAGAATGGACAGAGCTGAGATCTGTCCCTTTAACGAACTAGCAGATAAACCCTTTTCTAAGCCTTCTTGTAGAAAAGACAATATCCTAGGAATCCTAACCTTACTCCATGAGTAACTCTTCGATTCGCACCAATGTAAGTATTTACGCCATATTTTATGGTAAATTTTCCTGGTAACAGGATTCCTAGCCTGTATTAAGGTATCAATCACTGACTCCAAGAATCCACGCTTTGATAGAATCAAGCGTTCAATCTCCATGCAGTCAGTCTCAGAGAAATTAGATTTGGATGTTTGAAAGGACCCTGAACCAGAAGGTCCTGTCTCAGAGGCAGAGACCATGGTGGACAGGACGACATGTCCACTAGATCTGCATACCAGGTTCTGCGTGGCCACGCAGGCGCTATTAGAATCACCGATGCTCTCTCCTGTTTGATCCTGGCAATCAGTCGAGGATCAGAACCGCTCCCGGGTCCCTGGACCTTGATCCGTAACAAGGAAGCTTGGCGTTCTGGCGAGACGCCATGAGATCCAGATCTGGTTTGCCCCAACGCCGAAGCAGTTGTGCAAATACCTCCGGGTGAAGTTCCCATTCCCCCGGATGAAAAGTCTGGCGACTTAGGAAATCCGCCTCCCAGTTCTCCACGCCTGGGATGTGGATCGCTGACAGGTGGCAAGAGTGAGACTCTGCCCAGTGAATTATCTTTGAGACTTCCATCATCGCTAGGGAACTCCTTGTCCCTCCCTGATGGTTGATGTAGGCAACAGTCGTGATGTTGTCCGACTGGAACCTGATGAACCTCAGAGTTGCTAGCTGAGGCCAAGCCAGAAGAGCATTGAGAACTGCTCTTAATTCCAGAATGTTTATTGGAAGGAGACTCTCCTCCTGAGTCCATGATCCCTGAGCCTTCAGGGAATTCCAGACAGCGCCCCAACCTAGTAGGCTGGCGTCTGTTGTTACAATTGTCCAATCTGGCCTGCTGAAGGGCATCCCCCTGGACAGATGTGGCCGAGAAAGCCACCATAGAAGAGAATCTCTGGTCTCTTGATCCAGATTCAGCATAGGGGACAAATCTGAGTAATCCCCATTCCACTGACTTGGCATGCACAATTGTAGTGGTCTGAGATGCAGGCGTGCAAAAGGTACTATGTCCATTGCCGCTACCATTAAGCCGATTACCTCCATGCATTGAGCCACTGACGGGTGTTGAATGGAATGAAGGACACGGCAAGCATTTAGAAGTTTTGTTAACCTGTCTTCTGTCAGGTAAATTTTAATTTTTACAGAATCTATAAGAGTCCCCAAGAAGGGAACTCTTGTGAGTGGCAATAGAGAACTCTTTTCTACGTTCACCTTCCACCCATGCGACCTTAGAAATGCCAGAACCAACTCTGTATGAGACTTGGCAGTCTGGAAACTTGACGCTTGTATCAGAATGTCGTCTAGGTACGGAGCTACCGAAATTCCTCGCGGTCTTAGTACCGCCAGAAGAGAGCCCAGAACCTTTGTAAAGATTCTTGGAGCCGTGGCTAACCCGAAGGGAAGAGCTACAAACTGGTAATGCCTGTTTAGGAAGGCAAACCTTAGGTACCGATAATGATCCTTGTGAATCGGTATGTGAAGGTAGGCATCCTTTAAATCCACTGTGGTCATGTATTGACCCCTTTGGATCATAGGTAAGATTGTCTGAATAGTTTCTATTTTGAACGATGGAACTCTTAGGAATTTGTTTAGGATCTTTAAGTCCAAAATTGGTCTGAAGGTTCCCTCTTTTTTGGGAACCACAAACAGATTTGAGTAAAACCCTTGTCCGTGTTCTGACCGCGGAACTGGATGGATCACTCCCATTAGTAAAAGGTCTTGTACACAGCGTAGAAACGCTTCTCTCTTTATCTGGTTTGCTGACAACCTTGAAAGATGAAATCTCCCTTTTGGAGGAGAAGCTTTGAAGTCCAGAAGATATCCCTGAGATATGATCTCTAACGCCCAGGGATCCTGGACATCTCTTGCCCAAGCCTGGGCGAAGAGAGAAAGTCTGCCCCCCACTAGATCCGTTTCCGGATCGGGGGCCCTCACTTCATGCTGTCTTAGGGGCAGCAGCAGGTTTTCTGGACTGCTTGCCCTTGTTCCAGGACTGGTTAGGTTTCCAGCCCTGTCTGTAGCGAGCAACAGTTCCTTCCTGTTTTGGAGCTGAGGAAGTTGATGCTGCTCCTGCCTTGAAGTTACGAAAGGCACGAAAATTAGACTGTCTAGCCCTTGGTTTGGCTCTGTCTTGAGGCAGGGCATGGCCCTTACCTCCAGTAATGTCAGCGATAATTTCTTTCAAACCGGCCCCGAATAATGTCTGCCCTTTGAAAGGTATGTTAAGCAATTTAGATTTAGAAGTCACATCGGCTGACCATGATTTAAGCCACAGCGCTCTGCGCGCTTGAATGGCGAATCCGGAATTCTTAGCCGTAAGTTTAGTTAAGTGTACTACGGCATCGGAAATAAATGAATTAGCTAGCTTAAGCACTCTAAGCTTGTCTGTAATCTCATCCAGTGTAACTGAGTTAATGGTCTCTTCCAGAGACTCAAACCAGAATGCCGCCGCAGCCATGACAGGCGCAATGCATGCAAGGGGTTGTAATATAAAACCTTGTTGAACAAACATTTTCTTAAGGTAACCTTCTAACTTTTTATCCATTGGATCTGAAAAAGCACAGCTATCCTCCACCGGGATAGTGGTGCGCTTAGCCAGAGTAGAAACTGCTCCCTCCACCTTAGGGACCGTCTGCCATAAGTCCCGTGTGGTGGCGTCTATTGGAAACATTTTTCTAAATATAGGAGGGGGAGAAAAGGGCACACCAGGTCTAACCCACTCCTTGTTAATAATTTCTGTAAGCCTTTTAGGAATAGGAAAAACGTCAGTACACGTCGGTACCGCAAAATATTTATCCAGCCTACACATTCATTCAGAGCCGCTAATACCTCCCCTAGCAATACACGGAGGTTCTCTAGCTTAAATTTAAAATTTTAAATGTCTGAGTCCAGTTTACTTGGATCAGATCCGTCACCCACAGAATGAAGCTCTCCGTCCTCATGTTCTGCAAATTGTGACGCAGTATCAGACATGGCTCTAATATTATCAGCGCACTCTGTTCTCACCCCAGAGTGGTCGCGTTTACCCCTAAATTCTGGCAATTTAGATAATACTTCAGTCATAACATTAGCCATGTCTTGCAAAGTGATTTGTATGGGCCGCCCTGATGTACTTGGCGCCACAATATCACGCACCTCCTGAGCGGGAGACGAAGGTACTGACACGTGAGGAGAGTTAGTCGGCATAACTTCCCCCTCGTTGTCTGGTGAAATTTTCTTTACATGTACACATTTATTTAAAGTAGCATCAATGCAATTAGTACACAAATTTCTATTGGGCTCCACATTGGCCTTTAAACATATTGCACAAAGAGTTTCCTCTGTGTCAGACATGTTTAACAAACTAGCAATGAAACTAGCAAGCTTGGAAAATACTTTTGAAATAAATTTACAAGCAATATAAAAAACGTTACTGTGCCTTTAAGAAGCACAAATAAACTGTCACAGTTGAAATCACAATGAACTAAATTTGTTATAGCAACCAAATTTTCACAGTAAATGCATTAAATTAGCAAAGGATTGCACCCACCAGCAAATGGATGATTAACCCCTTAATACCCAAAAAACGGATAACAGAATATAAACGTTTTATCACAGTCAAAAGCACAGTCTCACAGGTCTGCTGTGAGTGATTACCTCCCTCCAAACTAGTTTTGGAGACCCCTGGGCTCTGTAGAAACGTCCTGGATCATGGAGGAAGGAATAGGAAGACAGTGACTGAATTCTTACTGCGCAATAAAGTGCCAAAATAGGCCCCTCCCACTCATATTATAACAGTGGGGAAGCTCAGTAAACTGAACTTATTCATAAATAAACGACAGCCATGTGGAAAAATAATGCCCAAAATTTTTTATCACCAAGTACCTCAGAGAAAAACGATTAACATGCCAGTAAACGTTTTAAAAATAAAATTATGAAATGATACTAATAAGCCTGCTGCTAGTCGCTTTCACTGCAGTGGGGGCTCAAATATAAGTTAAATGTATACAGTATTTTCTTAGTGAAGTTCCATTCCCCAGAAATACCTTCAGTGTAAACATACATACATATCAGCCTGATACCAGTCGCTACTACTGCATTTAAGGCTGCACTTACATTATATGGGTATTAGCAGTATTTTCTCAGTCAATTCCATTCCTTAGAAAATAATATACTGCAACATACCTCCTTGCAGGTGAACCCTGCCCGCTGTCCCCTGTTCTGAAGTTACCTCACTCCTCAGAATGGCCGAGAACAGCAAATGGATCTTAGTTACAACCGCTAAGATCATACACAAAACTCAGGTAGATTCTTCTTCTAATGCTGCCTGAGAAAAAAACAACACACTCCGGTGCTGTTTAAAATAACAAACTTTTGATTGAAGATATAAAAACTAATTTTAATAACCACAGTCCTCTCACACGTCCTATCTATTAGTTAGGTGCAAGAGAATGACTGGGTATGACGTAGAGGGGAGGAGCTATATAGCAGCTCTGCTTGGGTGATCCTCTTGCACTTCCTGTTAGGGAGGAGATATAATCCCATAAGTAATGGATGACCCGTGGACTGACTACACTTAACAGGAGAAAGAAAATGCTCAAATATATTAGAGCACTTCATAATATGCAAACAGTGCAGTAATGTGTTTAACCCCTGCAAACGGATTAAACACATAGTAAAGGCCTGCTTCAGAGCAGAAATGCACTACTGAGAGCTAGCTAAAGGTGCATGAGATGTATTTAGTATATAATGTGCAGTAACTCTCTATCACATACCTGCAGTGTAACCTAGGTACCAATATGTCAGCATCATGATTAGCAGGCGGTGCATGAGATGTATTAAGTGTATAATGTGCAGTAACTCTCCTTCACATACCTGCAGTGTAACCTAGGCACCAATATGTCAGCACCATGATTATCAGGAGGTGCATGAGATGTATTTAGTGTATAATGTGCAGTAATTCTATCACATACCTGCAGTGTAACCAAGGTACCAATATGTCAGCACCATGATTAGCAGGAGGTGCATGAGATGTATTTAGTGTATAATGTGCAGTAACTCTATCACATACCTGTAGTGTAACCTAGGTACCAATATGTCAGCATCATGATTAGCAGGAGGTGCATGAGATGTATTTAATGTATAATGTGCAGTAACTCTCCATCACACACCTGCAGTGTAACCTAGGTACCAATATGTCAGCACCATGATTAGCAGGAAGTGCTTGAGATGTATTTAGTGTATAATGTGCAGTAACTCTATCACATACCTGCAGTGTAACCTAGGTACCAATATGCCAGCACCATGATTAGCAGGAGGTGCATGATATGTATTTAGTGTATAATGTGCAGTAACTCTACTTCACATACCTGCAGTGTAACCTAGGTACTAATATGTCAGCACCATGATTAGCAGGAGGTGCATGAGATTTATTTAGTGTATAATGTGCAGTAACTCTGCTTCACATACCTGCAGTGTAACCTAGGTACCAATATGTCAGCACCATGATTAGCAGGAGGTGCATGAGATTTATTTAGTGTATAATGTGCAGTAACTCTGCTTCCCATACCTGCAGTGTAACCTAGGTATCAATATGTCAGCACCATGATTAGCAGGCGGTGCATGAGATGTATTTAGTTTATAATGTGCAGTAACTCTCCTTCACATACCTGCAGTGTAACCTAGGTACCAATATGTCAGCACCATGATTAGCGGGCGGTGCATGAGATGTATTTAGTGTATAATGTGCAGTAACTCTCTATCACATAGCTGCAGTGTAACCTAGGTACCAATATGTCAGCACCATGATTAGCAGGAGGTGCATGAGATGTATTTAGTGTATAATGTGCAGTAACTCTATCACATACCTGCAGTGTAACCTAGGTACCAATATGTCAGCACCATGATTAGAAGGAGGTACATGAGATGTATTTAGTGTATAATGTGCAGTATCTCTCCTTCAGATACCTGCAGTGTAACCTAGGTACCAATATGTCAGCACCATGATTAGCAGGAGGTGCATGAGATGTATTTAGTGTATAATGTACAGTAACTCTCCTTCACACACCTGCAGTGTAACCTAGGTATCAATATGTCAGCACCATCATTAGCAGGAGGTGCATGAGATGTATTTAGTGTATAATGTGCAGTAATTCTCTTTCACTTACCTGCAATGTAACCTAGGTACCAATATGTCAGCACCATGATTAGCAGGAGGTGCATGAGATGTATTTAGTGTATAATGTGCAGTAACTCTCTATCACATACCTGCAGTGTAACCTAGGTACCAATATGTCAGCACCATGATTAGCAGGAGGTGCATGAGATGTATTTAGTGTATAATGTGCAGTAACTCTATCACTTACCTGCAGTGTAACCTAGGTACCAATATGTCAGCACCATGATTAGCAGGAGGTGCATGAGATGTATTTAGTGTATAATGTGCAGTAGCTCACTATCACATACCTGTAGTGTAACCTAGGTACCAATATGTCAGCACCATGACTAGCAGGAGGTGCATGAGATGTATTTAGTGTATAATGTGCAGTAGCTCACTATCACATACCTGCAGTGTAACCTAGGAACCAATATGTCAGCACCATGATTAGAGGGAGGTGCATGAGATGTGTCTAGTGTCTCACTATGTATTCTTTATACAGTGCTCATTTCCTTACCTTCACAATGATTTCTTCGTATCCACAGTTATGATTCCACTTGCTCCAACCAAAAGCAAATGAAGAGGACATCAGAGCCATTTCTTTATAAGCCAAATTTTCCACTTGTTCACTCTGAGTAAAAAAAAGTGAAAGAATGAAATGTATTTAAAGGGACAGTCAACACCAGAATTTTTGTTGTTTAAAAAGAAACATAATACCTTTATTACCCGTTCCCCAGTTTTGCACAACCAACACAGTTATATTAATATACTTTTTACCTCTGTAATTATCTTGTATCTAAGCTTCTGCTGACTGCCCCCTTATTTCAGTTCTTTTGACAGACATGCAGTTTAGCCAATCAGTGCTCAGTCCTAGGTCACTTTACGTGCATGAGCTCAATGTTATCTATATGAAACATGTGAACTAATGCCCTCTAGTGGTCAAAATGCATTCAGATTAGAGGCAGTCTTCAAGGTCTAAGAAATTAGCATATGAACCTCCTAGTTTTAGCTTTCAACTAAGAATAGCAAGAGAAACAAAGCAAAATTGGTGATAAAAGTAAATTGGGAAGTTGTTTAAAATTGCATGCCCTATTTAAATCATGAAAGCTTTTTTTGGACTTGACTGTCCCTTTAATGGTGCCCAGCAGGTTCTGTGCTTTTGTTCTTCCATGAGTGAAACAGCATTACAATAAGCAGAGTGCCACAGCTCACATCACCAATTCAAACACTGACATTTTACCATAAGACAACACTAAATACTGTGCTTGAGATGTTCTTCAAGTTTAAATGTTGAATTAAAGTGATTGTAAAGTATTTGTTGGCTAGTATATAAAATAAAGAGCATAGCTGACAGCGCCTAAGATGCACTCATACAAGCTCACTATTAAAGGTTACCTAACAAACCTAGGATAATTAGGACAGATACAAATGGAGATATAATAGGAGCGCCAACAGGCTAAAGTATATCAGGCAACAGACAATATAAAAGATAAAATATAAATGATTACATTTATTATAAACTACTAAAAACCAATTCGAACAGATTAAAATTAAAATAGTCTAAAATGGTGGTAGGATAAAAACAAATCTCTATGTGAGGTACAATAAATGAACTAATAGTCCCAATGTCCAGTAGTGCAAAAGTCCAAATCCTAAAAAGCAGTGTGAATCCTTGACTGTGAAATCCTAAAGTTAATCCTGGAAGACTCCTAAAGACATCCTGAAAACGAATATGTATCCAAAAAACATGTTAAAAATAAAAAATGCCCCCTCCCAAAAAAAAACATAATTTATGTAAGAACTTACCTGATAAATTCATTTCTTTCATATTGGCAAGAGTCCATGAGCTAGTGACGTATGGGATATACAATCCTACCAGGAGGGGCAAAGTTTCCCAAAATGCCTATAAATACACCCCTCACCAAACCCACAATTCAGTTTAACGAATAGCCAAGTAGTGGGGTGATAAAGAAAGGAGTAAAAAGCATCAACAAAGGAATTTGGAAATAATTGCTTTATACAAAAAAATCATAACCACCATAAAAAAGGGTGGGCCTCATGGACTCTTGCCAATATGAAGGAAATTAATTTATCAGGTAAGTTCTTACATAAATTATGTTTTCTTTCATGTAATTGGCAAGAGTCCATGAGCTAGTGACGTATGGGATAGCAATACCCAAGATGTGGAACTCCACACAAGAGTCACTAGAGAGGGAGGGATAAAATAAAAACAGCCATTTTCCGCTGAAAAAAATTAAATCCACAACCAAAAAAATTATTTTTTTTTCATAAATGAAAGAAAAAAACTTAAAACATAAGCAGAAGAATCAAACTGAAACAGCTGCCTGAAGAACTTTTCTATCAAAGACTGCTTCCGAAGAAGCAAATACATCAAAATGGTAGAATTTAGTAAAATGTATGCAAAGAAGACCAAGTTGATGCTTTGACCACGAAGTAGAGACTGGTAGTAGAATGAGCTGTAACTCTCTGAGGCGGGGCTTGACCCGACTCCAAATAAGCTTGATGAATCAAAAGCTTTAACCAAGATGCCAAGGAAATGGCAGAAGCCTTCTGACCTTTCCTAGAACCAGACGAGATATACTAGAAGTCTTCCTGAAATCTTTAGTAGCTTCGACATAATATTTTAAAGCTCTTACCACATCCAAAGAATGTAAGGATCTCTCCAAAGAATTCTTAGGATAAGGACACAAAGAAGGGACAACATGTCCAAAGAATGCATAGGCTCAAACGGAGGAGCCTGTAAAGCCCTCAAAACCAAATTAAGACTCCAAGGAGGAGAGATTGACTGTACAAAACAGTGAATATGAGGAAGCTTAGCAATCTTTCTGTGAAATAAAACAGAAAGAGCAGAGATTTGTCCCTTCAAGGAACTTGAAGACAAACCCTTATCCAAACCATCCTGAAGAAACTAAAATTCTAGGAATTCTAAAAGAATGCCAAGAGAATTTATGAGAAGAACGTCATGAAATCTAAGTCTTCCAAACTCGATAATAAATCTTCCTAGAAACAGATTTACGAGCCTGTAACATAGTATTAATCACTGAGTCAGAGAAACTTCTATGACTAAGCACTAGGCGTTCAATTTCAATACCTTCAAATTTAATGATTTGAGATCCTAATGGAAAAATGGACCTTGAGATAGAAAGTCTAGCCTTAAATGGAAGTGGCCAAGGTTGGCAACTGGACATTCGAACAAGATCTGCATACCAAAACCTGTGAGGCCATGCTGGAGCTACCAGCAATACAAACGATTGTTCCATGATGATTTTGGAGATCACTCTTGGAAGAAGAACTAGAGGCGGGAAAATATAAGCAGGTTGGTAACACCAAGGAACTGTCAACGCATCCACTGCTTCCGCCTGAGAATCCCTGGACCTTGACAGGTACCTGGGAAGTTTCTTTTTTAGATGAGAAGCCATCAGATCTATTTCTGGAAGACCCCACATCTGAACAATCTGAGAAAACACAACCGGATGGAGGGACCACTCCCCCGCATGTAAAGTCTGACGGCTGAGATAATCCGCTTCCCAATTGTCTATACCTGGGATATGAACCACAGAAATTAGACAGGAGCTGGATTCCGCCCAAACAAGTATCCAAGATACTTCTTTCATAGCTAGTTGACTGTGAGTCCTACCCTGATGATTGACATATGCCACAGTTGTGATATTGTATGTCTGAAAACAAATGAACAGTTCTCTCTTCAACAGAGGCCAAATCTGAAGAGCCCTAAAAATTGCACGGAGTTCCAAAATATTGATTGGTAATCTCGCCTCTTGAGATTTCCAAACCCCTTGTGCTGTCAGAGATCCCCAGACAGCTCCCCAACCTGAAAGACTTGCATCTTTTGTGATGACAGTCCAGGTTGGATGAACAAAAGAGGCCCCTAGAACTATACAATGGTGATCTAACCACCAAGTCAGAGATAGTCGAACATTGGGATTTAAGGATATTAATTGCGATATATTTGTATAATCCCTGCACCACTGGTTCAGCATACAAAGGGGATCGTGTCCGATGCTGCAGTCATGAGACCTAAAACTTCCATGCACATAGCTACTGAAGGGAATGATTGAGACTGAAGGTTCCGACAAGCTGAAACCAATTTTAATCTTCTCTTGTCTGTTAGAGACAGAGTCATGGACACTGAATCTATCTGGAAACCTAAAAAGGTGAACCTTGTCTGAAGAATCAAAGAACTTTTTGGTAAATTGATCCTCCAACCATGTCTTTGAAGAAACAACACTAGTTGATTCGTGTGAGATTCTGCAGCATGTAAAGACTGAGCTAGTACCAAGATATTGTCCAAATAAGGAAACACCGCAATACCCCGTTCTCTGATTACAAAGAGTAGGGCACCAAGAACTTTTGGAAAGATTCTTGGAGCTGTCACTAGGCCAAATGGAAGAGCGACAAATTGGTAATGCTTGTCTAGAAAAGAGAATCTCAGAAACTGATAATGATCTGGATGAATCGGAATATGAAGTAGATTTGTCAGTGTCAATATCTGAGGAAAGATCTTCTGAATCAGATAGATCCTTGTCAGAGGAGGATAATTCAGTATGTTGTCGGTCATTTGAAATTTCATCAACTTTATGAGAAGTTTTAAAAGACCTTTTACGTTTATTAGAAGGCGGAATGGCAGACAAAGCCTTCTGAATTGCATCAGCAATAAAATCTTTTAAATTCACAGGTATATCTTGTACATTAGATATTGAAGGAACAACAAGCAACGTACTATTACGGATGGACACATTCTCTGCATGTAAAAGCTTATCATGACAACTATTACATACCATAGCTGGAGATATAATCTCCACAAATTTACTACAAATGCACTTAGCTTTGGTAGAACTGTTATCAGGCAGCAGGGTTCCAACAGTGGTTTCTGAGACAGGATCAGATTGAGACATCTTGCAAATGTAAGAGAAAAAACAACATATAAAGCAAAATTATCAATTTCCTTATATAGTTTCAGGAATGGGAAAAAAATGCAAACAGCATAGCCCTCTGATAGAGAAAAAGGCAAGAGGCATATAGGAATGGGGTTTTAAATAATGAAAATATTTGGCGCCAAGTATGACGCACAATGCAAACAGAAAATATTTTGGCGCTAACAAAATCTGGAAATGACACACTCGCGTCATTGAAGACGCAACCTTGTGAAAGGAACTCGGCATCAACTAAGATGCCAGAAATGACAAATTTTGCGTCATCGAACATAACTTTGCGCCAAAAAAAATCTTGTGCCAAGAATGACGCAATATACTTTGGCATTTTGTGCCCTCACAAGCCTAGTTTTGCCCGTTTTAATGAAAAACAGTCAATTTAAAAAAAAGACTATACCCCAGGTAAGATTTTTTTTTTTTTTTTTTAAATGATTTTCCCAAATATGAAACTGACAGTCTGCAAAAGGAAATATACATAAACCTGACTCATGGCAAATATAAGTACAATACATATATTTAGAACTTTATATTAATACATAAAGCGCCAAACCATAGCTGAGAGTGTCTTAAGTAATGAAAACATACTTACCAAAAGACACCCATCCACATATAGCAGATAGCCAAACCAGTACTGAAACAGTTATCAGTAGAGGTAATGAAATATGAGAGTATATCGTCAATCTGAATAAGGGAGGAAGGAGATGAATCTCTATGACCGATAACAGAGAACCTATGAAATAGATCTCCCGTGAGGAAAACCAGTGCATGCAATAGGTGATACTCCCTTCACATCCCTCTGACATGCACTGTACTCTGAGAGGAATCGGGCTTCAAAATGCTGAGAAGCGCATATCAACGTAGAATCTAAGCACAAACTTACTTCACCATCTCCATAGGAGGCAAATTTTGTAAAAACTGAATTGTGGGTGTAGTGAGCGGTGTATTTATAGGCATTTTGAGGTTTGAGAAACTTTACCCCCTCCTGGTAGGATTGTATATCCCATACGTCACTAGCTCATGGACTCTTGCAAATTACATGAAAGAAAAATTATATATATAAATAAAATAAAAATACTAAATGTGTCTGCTCCGTGTGATAAGGGTGTGAATCTGCTGTGGAAAACCTAAAAGAGAAGAACATATACAAACGTGCAAAATCTCCTAAAAGGTGGTGACCAAATAGAGATATGCTTACCAAAAAAGGAAACTCGAGCCTCTAATCTCTGTCAACGCGTTTTGGCCCAATTTGCTATAATCAATGAAAGTGCCCCTGTTTTTTTTTTTAAAAAAAATTTAAGACGCTTCATTTCTAAAATATTTACCATTTAGATTTACCATGGTAAACATTGTGCCGTTCCTCTGCTGGCATCTCCTACTTTATTTAGCTGAGCAATGACTAATCTGGCTTCATCCGCCCGGTAGGTCATGCAATAATTGGATGAAGCCGGATGAGAATTATTTTAGAAATGAAGCATCTTAAAAATTAATCAGTGACAGTGCCCCTGTTTTTTAAAGTAATTTTATATACTAGCCAGCAAATAATTAAAGTTTACAATTACTTTAACAGCACCAAGACTGGTATCTTTAACAGTAATACAGTGGTGATATGGTAGCCTATTGTTGATCCACTGGTTGCTAAAAAGAGCTTTGATGTATCGCAAAGGAATAATTAGCAGCTCGGGTTGCCAGCTGTCACACAAATATTGCATAGTACGTGGTAGGGGCCACACAATAAGTCTACACCCTTGACTTAAAGGGACAGTCTACCTAAGAATTTTTATTGTTTAACCCCTTAACGACCAGAGCCATACCCTGTACGACGCTGGTTGTGAAGCCCTTAAGGACCAGCATCGTACCCTGTAGCGGTGGTGCCGATCAATGGTGGTGTGGGAGGGTTAGGAGGGAGGCGGAAGCGCTACAGAAAAAAACAAACTGACAGCAGCAGGGAGGGGGAAGGAGGTAGAGGGGGATTGTATGGTGAAGGGAGTTTTAGAAGGTAGGGATATTATCTTGGAGGGGGTAAATGAGGGAGGGAGGGGGCAGCTACACTACAGAAAAAAATGTTTTTGTTTTTTTAATAAAAATAAAATAAAAATGATAGCAAACTGGGTACTGGCACACAGCTGCCAGTACCTAACATGACAGAAATCAGTTAGAGGGGGGAGGTTTAGAGAGCTGTTTGGGGGGGATCAGGGAGGTTAGGGGGTAAGGGGGGATCCTACATTGCAGACAATAGAAAAAAAAATATTTTATCGAAAGCAAAAAGCCTTATATTTTCATGCTGACAGACTTTCTGCCAGTACTTAAGATGGGGGTGACCATTGGGGGGTGGGGGAGGGAAGAGAGCTATTTGAGAGGGATCAGGGGGTGGGAAGTGTCAGGTGGGAGGATAAACTCTACACTAAAGCTAAAATTAACTTTACTAGCTATTTCTGAACAAAGGTGATCACAGAGAAGCTTTTACAACCATTTGTGCTGTGATTGCACAAGCTGTTTGTAAATAATTTCAGTGAATAACCTAAAGTTTGTGAAAAAGTTAACGATTTTTTTTATTTGAACGCATTCGGCGGTGAAATGGTGGCATGAAATATACCAAAATGGCTCTAGTTCAATACTTTGGGTTGTCTACTAAAAAAATATATAGCTTTGATAGGTAAATATAAAAAAGGGCTTTATTTCTGTTTAAATGTAATGATGGCAAAAATGCTAAAAATGCTCTGGTCTTTTGGGGAAGTTTTAGTCTGAAATGCCTGGTCCTTAAAGGGATATTATACACTAGATTTTTCTTTGGATAAATGTTTTGTAGATGATACATTTATATAGCCCATGCAGTTTTTTTTGTAAAATGTATAGTTTGCTTATTTTTAAATAACATTGTGCTGATTTTCAGACTCCTAACCAAGCCCTAAAGTGTTAGGAGAATACTGATGTCTACCTACTCCAGCTTGCTCCTTTTTGTATAAAGAGTCTTTTCATATGCAGGGGGAGGGGGGAGTGTCTGCTTTCACTGGGTGTTCCAGTCAACCTAATCAAAAGTGCTTAAAGGGACACTGAACCCAATTTTCTTCTATCGTGATTCAGATAGAGCAATTTTAAGCAACTTTCTAATTTACTCCTATTATCAAATTTGTTTCATTCTCTTGGTATCTTTTTTTTTTTTTTAGATTCAACCAGTTCTCACATTTATTTATTTTTTAAGCAAATCTTTATTGAGATTTAAACATACAAACAAGAATTGCAAACAGCAAAGGAATATGCATACATCAAGGGATTGGACAGGCAGGTTGAGTTTGTCCAGAGATATAAGTGTCATAATGTCTCTCCAAAGTCTCTTATTGTTGATTATAAGGAAGTTCATATGATACACTCCTGCCTCTGCTGTTGTTGTCGGTAGAGTTGCCATGTTTTATCATTTTATTGGTTTTGGGTCTGAAAAATAACTTGAATCTGCTAATAACTTTACATGGAATGTAAGAGAAGTTGGTGATGTTAAAAGAAGGGAGGGGAGGGGGGGTAAAGGGAGAGGAATGAGGGGGGGGAGGAGGAGGGGGATAGGGAAGGAATGGATTGGGGGGGGGGCTAGGGACTTAGTTTTATACAGTCTGTGAGGGTACATAGACGGTCTAGTGTGTAACGGGCCTACTTTTCAGTCTTATATTTCTTTATTCAGCTAATTGGATTTCCTTCCCATGTTGACAGCATGAGTTCGTGTATGTCGGGTAGGCCTACTGTGAGGTAGTGGTACCTTTCAAGTTGTAGCTGTGATGAGACTAGTGATCTCCACTCCATCAGAGTGGGGATTGAGTCGGTTTTCCATTTTTGGGGGATTAAGGCTTTAGCGCTATTTAGCATGATCGTAAGGAGAGCTCTGTCATGTGTGTTGGTAAATTTTGGGAGGTCATGGTATAGCAAGGTCACTGGGTTCGGGTGGATTGTTGTCCCTAGTTTTTGATTGATCTCATCAAAGATTTCTCTCCAGTAATCTCCGAGTTTGGGGCAGTCCCACCAAATGTGTAGCATAGTACCTGTTTGGTCGCATCCCCTCCAACATCTGTCTGTTGATTTAGGATATATTTTTTTGATTCTATGGGGAGTGAGGTACCATCTGCTCAAGAATTTAAATTGGGTTTCCTGTGTTTTAGCAGATACCAAGCATTTCTTGGTGGCCTCAAATATTTTAGCCCAGTCTTCGGGTTCTAATTCTAGTCCTAGCTCGCTATGCCAGCTCCTTACATATGGGGGGAGGTTGTTGGAGTCAGTGTTCTGCAGCATGTTATATAGGGTTGAAATGAGGTACTTAGGTGGGCTATTTTGTGTGCATAGGGTTTCGAATGGAGTGAGAGGCCTGAGGAGCGAAGATCTGTGTCTGTGTGTGGTGATGTAGTGATATAGTTGAGCACAGTGGAACCAGCATGAAAAAGTAGTAGGGTCCCATTCCTCCAGTTCTGTTTGGGTTTTGAGATTGTTTCGGTTCATGGCGTTGTATATGGCTAGGCTGTTTAGGGGAAGTTTGCTCGTTGTGCCTCTTGAAAGTGTTTGGAAGCCTATGAGTGAGTTGTTGTGAATTGACACCAGGGGCGAAACTGGAGTTGTGATGGTGCTCTGCGTAGCAGCAATACCATCCCATGTAGCTAAAGTTTCTTTTAGGAGTGGGTATTGTGATATTTGTGGTGGACGTAATCTATGTGGGGTCCACAACAAAGAGCCCATATTGTGACATTTAAGTATGTCAGAGTCCAGGCCAATCCATGCCTTATGTGTCAAATTTTGACTCCATTCCACAGCTCGTTGGAGTGTAATAGCTTGTCTGTAGAGGTGTAGATTGGGTAGTCCCGCACCCCCTCTCGTCCTTGGTTTGTGTATCGTAGTCCTATTGATTCTAGGTTTGATACCCTGCCACGTGTATTTTTCTATAGCTTGCTGTATGTGCTGGATGCATGGGGCGGTTGGGGGAATTGGAATGGTTTGTAGTAAGTACAGCACTCTGGGAAGGATGTTCATCTTAACTATGTTAATACGGCCCAGCCAAGAGATGTGTTTCTTTTTCCAGCTGGACAGATCTGCTATAATTTCTTCTTTTAGTTTTTTATAGTTAATGTCTACTAGGCCTGTCAGAGAGGAAGTGATGGTGATGCCTAGGTAGCGAATCCCCTTCCCTACCACCTTTATGGGGCAGCTATTTTTAATGGTGTTAAAAGTCTCACTTGGTTCATTGATGTTGAGAAGTTCAGACTTATTGAGGTTTAGGTGAAAGTTAGATACTAGGCTGTATTGGTTGAATTCTTTTAGTGCTTCGGGTAGAGAATGTATTGTCCATAAAATTCAAGAAACTCCAGCCACCAATTTCTTTTAAAAGACCTTTATTCTTTAGTCATGGGTCCCATTGATATACAACGTTTCAAGCCAGCATTAGGCTCTTAGTCATGTACACTTTAGCTATACAGGTTTCTGTTACTTATATCTGCACCTGTTAATCACTCACCTGATGTTAATTAACCCATTCCATAAGGAACACAACCATTGCTGTTGCAACAGTGACATCTTGTGGATGAAAAATATAGTACACCACTTGTTTATATTCTGAATTTTTTAGTGTTCCTTCATGGGATGGATGAACACCATCACATATTCTTAAAACCACATAAAACCTATATACAATTTAAAAAGAGGAGCATAAAATCCCAATATCTATAGAGCCACAGTAATGTGAATCAATGTACATAATACATTCTCATTATCATAAATTTCAAACAAAAAATTATCATACAGAAAAATTTAAAGAGATATATCTTTCCAAAAGCACCTGTTTTCTCAAAAAAAAAAAAGATCTCAGATCTTATTTGACCATATTTGACCAGTTATTGCTATCCTTAAATATTAATATCTATAATATGTTTATTAGTTGACTTATCCATATACTACATAAATGATCCATATACTACATAAATGATTAGAGGTCAACAAAACAGACTCCAATCAAAGTCTTTATTTAGACCCCTAGGGGTCAGGCAGTCCAATTTGTGGATCCAGAACATCTCCCTCATTTTGAGGAGATGTTCCCTGTCACCACCCCTTCTTGGTTTCATTACCTGATCTATAATGAGGAATCTAAGTTGACTAATGTTATGACCTGCAGAGAGGAAGTGAGAGGACACAGGAGCCTCCATGTTTTTACATCTTATATTTGATTTATGTTCTGTTATCCTCTCCCTTACCTCTCTGCAGGTCTCGCCTACATAGATAAGTCCACATGGACACTTGATCATATAAATAGCAAAGGTGGTTCTGCATGTGAAATATTTGTTTATTGTAAATTTACGTCCACTAGTTGGATGATAGAAGTTTTTTCCTTTTATCATGGAACTGCAATGACTGCAGTTCAAGCATGGATAACAACCATTATTTTTACTACCAATTGTTGTTTGGATATTTCTTTTAGCAGAACCTATGTCAGTGTGTACAATCAAATCCTTGATACTTTTATTTTTCTTATATGCTACCATGGGCACCTGTTTGAATTCTTCTACTTGTGGATTACATTCCCTTATTATATGCCAGTGTCTTTTCAAGACACCGGTTATTTTTTGGCTGAACCTATTATGTTGAGTGACAAATATTATGTTATTCTCTCCTTTCTTACCTAGATTTCCTTGTTTCTGATTTTGTTTAGGACCAGCTTCTACATTAGCCAATTGTTCCATTATCAAATTTCTAGGGTATTTTCTAGCAATGAATTTGTTCGCCATATCCCCTAACCTTTGTTTGCATTTATTGCTATCTGACACAATTCTCTTAACCCTAGTAAACTGGCTCTTAGGTATTGCTTTAAACACACTCTCTGGGTGGCAGCTGCCATATTGTAGCAAATTATTTTTATCAGTCTTTTTTATATATAGATCAGTTTCTAAAAAACCTTCTTCTTTGTATACATAAGTGTCCAGGTATTCTATACCCACTTCACTCATATTCATACTAAATTTCAATCCTTGCACTGAGCAATTTAAATCCTCTACAAATGTTAATAGGCTCCCAACGTCGCCCCCCCCCCCACACGCCAAACACATGGTCAATAAATCTCCACCAGGAGACCCCATGAGTTTGAAAAAGTGAGTTAGAGTACACAAAGTGTTCCTCAAAGCTGTTCATAAATATGTTGGCGTATGTGGGGGCGACGTTGGAGCCCATTGCTGTCCCCTGTTTCTGAATGCAGTAAGTATCCATGAACAAAAAATAATTCTGATGTAATATTAAGGTTAATAGATCTGTCAAAAAACCAATTTCTGCAAGTGTATAGTTGCTATCAGTTTTTAAGATGTTCTCAACTGCTGCTATTCCACTTGTGTGCTTAATTGAAGTATACAAGCTGGAAACATCTAGTGTAAATAGTATACATTTCTCACCAACCTGGCCCAAATCTTTAAGTTTAGACAAAAAATCATTTGTATCTCTTATATATGAAGTGGTCTTCTGTATTAAGGGTTGTAAAACTTTATCCAAAAAAACTGAAATGTTTGAAAATACAGATCCTATTCCAGCCACAATAGGGCGCCCAGGTGGTTTAGTCATAGTTTTATGGATCTTAGGTAACACATAAATGACAGGTCTAATAGGATTTTTTTCTAACAGGGCATCTTTAAATTTTTCTGAAATGATCTCCCTCTTAACCGCTAGTTGTAATATATTTTCTATCTCCTTATTGATCTGGCCAGTAGGGTCCCTAGGTAATTTCTCATATACTTGGCTATCTGCTAACTGGCGTTCAATCTCTTGTATATAATCAGACCTATTAAGGATAACTACAGCCCCGCCCTTGTCTGCCTCCTTAATGATTATATCATTGTTGTTTTTTAGTGACTGAATTGCCAATTTGTCTTTCTTGTTCTTTTGTACCAACTTTCTTTTTGTTTCTTTCCTGAGCAAGTTTTTAATTTCTCTCTGAACCAAATTCATATAAGTTGTGACACTGTGAGTAGTTGAAGGTGTAAATTTGCTTTTTTTGGTTATTCCAAAATCTTTAATGTTGTTAAATCTAACATTTTTATCAGTGACCTTAGTGTGTGTCAAATTAGTGTCTTTCTGTAAAGAAAAATATATCTTTAATTTAAGTTTCCTAAAAAACCTGTGCAAATCTTGAAAAATTGTGAATTCATTTAAAGAATCATCTAAACAATACGATAATCCCTTATTTAATGCTAAGTGCTCCTCATCGCTGAGGACATAGTCAGACAGATTGTATACCAAACTATCAGTATCATAAGTGACATTATTGTGCACATTCGTGGATGCTAATTGCGGGTTAACCCCCTGTGAAAAAACGTGATTAGAATTATAGATAACATGTCCCAACATTTGATCGTTCAGAGAGTCACTATTAGAATAATTGACAATGTCAGTCTTTGCCCCAACAGGGGATTTCTGTATATGCCTGCATGAATCCTCAACACTGGAAGCAATACCATGGTTAGCATTGGTGTCATGTTCTCTCACAACATTTTCAGACACAGTTCCTTCAACAATCCCCCTTGTTACATTTCTTACCAGCAGCCGGTCCGGGGTATCAGCCCATGTATCCTCACACTGTGTCGGTCTCTCAGTCGGTGTATCTTTAACCACTTCATACCTGACACTTGTGCTGGGCTGCTCTCCTATCCCCTCCGGTCTGTCTGCGTTCAGTAGCGGTAGCCGCCTCTCTGTGCGCCGCGCGTGCGGCGTGGTCGCTGACGTTGTGACGTCATCACTGGGCCCGCTCCGCTGTTTCCTGTGTTTCCTCCCGGCCCGGTGATATCGATATCCGAGTCCTCGGTTAAAAAACTTGCAGAGGATTCGGATCCACTCTGGACGTCTCCTTGGCTTGTGGTCTGTCTCACTGGTCTTCTCTGGCCTCGCATACCGCCACTTGAATTTTTGTTGAATCCTGTGTTCTGGCGCCATCTATAGACGGCTCCATGGCAGTAGTCCTGCTCATCTCTTATGAACTTCTGTCGTTTTCGGCTTTCCAGTTGCTTCCTGTAGTCATTTACAGATTTCTCCACGTCCATGACCAGCTTTTTATATTCATCCAGGGGTAAGTTTTTTACAAGTTGTTCTTTCTGTAGATTGATTTTCTCCTTGTATGCATTTATTTCTTGCTGTGCGAACTCCACTGTCCAAGTGATGATGTCAAAGGAGCACTTATTCAATATACTTTCGAATTTGTCAGTGTATTCCTTTCTATCAGCAAATAATGTTGGACATGTGGACATTCTTAACCCCCTGGGTATGCGCTGGACTTTATGGTACTCAGACAGGGTTATAGCATGTAGTTCAAGTACCATTTTTTTCTTGCTCTCTTTCTCCAAGAATCTCCCTGTGGTTTCTGAGGGAGTGATATTTAGAAAGTCTCTATTTCCCACTACTGTGGCATTAATATGCTGGGCAGTCTCCTCATCATACCCAAACACGGTGGGTCCCAATTGTGTATTAGTAATTGTATTAGAGGCCATACCTTCAGCCATATTGGTGTGCACGTTACTCCCAGGGCAGCATGCAGTAGAATCAAAAAAGTGGAAAACAGCACACCAATTACCTCTTCCAGTGGGGCACGGAGTAACAGACTTGCCAAGTCTCACCAATGTCCATAAAATTCAAGAAACTCCAGCCACCAATTTCTTTTAAAAGACCTTTATTCTTTAGTCATGGGTCCCATTGATATACAACGTTTCAAGCCAGCATTAGGCTCTTAGTCATGTACACTTTAGCTATACAGGTTTCTGTTACTTATATCTGCACCTGTTAATCACTCACCTGATGTTAATTAACCCATTCCATAAGGAACACAATCATTGCTGTTGCAACAGTGACATCTTGTGGATGAAAAATATAGTACACCACTTGTTTATATTCTGAATTTTTTAGTGTTCCTTCATGGGATGGATGAACACCATCACATATTCTTAAAACCACATAAAACCTATATACAATTTAAAAAGAGGAGCATAAAATCCCAATATCTATAGAGCCACAGTAATGTGTGAATCAATGTACATAATACATTCTCATTATCATAAATTTCAAACAAAAAATTATCATACAGAAAAATTTAAAGAGATAGAGACGTTGGGAGCCTATTAACATTTGTAGAGGATTTAAATTGCTCAGTGCAAGGATTGAAATTTAGTATGAATATGAGTGAAGTGGGTATAGAATACCTGGACACTTATGTATACAAAGAAGAAGGTTTTTTAGAAACTGATCTATATATAAAAAAGACTGATAAAAATAATTTGCTACAATATGGCAGCTGCCACCCAGAAAGTGTGTTTAAAGCAATACCTAAGAGCCAGTTTACTAGGGTTAAGAGAATTGTGTCAGATAGCAATAAATGCAAACAAAGGTTAGGGGATATGGCGAACAAATTCATTGCTAGAAAATACCCTAGAAATTTGATAATGGAACAATTGGCTAATGTAGAAGCTGGTCCTAAACAAAATCAGAAACAAGGAAATCTAGGTAAGAAAGGAGAGAATAACATAATATTTGTCACTCAACATAATAGGTTCAGCCAAAAAATAACCGGTGTCTTGAAAAGACACTGGCATATAATAAGGGAATGTAATCCACAAGTAGAAGAATTCAAACAGGTGCCCATGGTAGCATATAAGAAAAATAAAAGTATCAAGGATTTGATTGTACACACTGACATAGGTTCTGCTAAAAGAAATATCCAAACAACAATTGGTAGTAAAAATAATGGTTGTTATCCATGCTTGAACTGCAGTCATTGCAGTTCCATGATAAAAGGAAAAAACTTCTATCATCCAACTAGTGGACGTAAATTTACAATAAACAAATATTTCACATGCAGAACCACCTTTGCTATTTATATGATCAAGTGTCCATGTGGACTTATCTATGTAGGCGAGATCTGCAGAGAGGTAAGGGAGAGGATAACAGAACATAAATCAAATATAAGATGTAAAAACATGGAGGCTCCTGTGTCCTCTCACTTCCTCTCTGCAGGTCATAACATTAGTCAACTTAGATTCCTCATTATAGATCAGGTAATGAAACCAAGAAGGGGTGGTGACAGGGAACATCTCCTCAAAATGAGGGAGATGTTCTGGATCCACAAATTGGACTGCCTGACCCCTAGGGGTCTAAATAAAGACTTTGATTGGAGTCTGTTTTGTTGACCTCTAATCATTTATGTAGTATATGGATCATTTATGTAGTATATGGATAAGTCAACTAATAAACATATTAATGGTATAGATATTAATATTTAAGGATAGCAATAACTGGTCAAATATGGTCAAATAAGATCTGAGATCTTTTTTTTTTTGAGAAAACAGGTGCTTTTGGAAAGATATATCTCTTTAAATTTTTCTGTATGATAATTTTTTGTTTGAAATTTATGATAATGAGAATGTATTATGTACATTGATTCACATTACTGTGGCTCTATAGATATTGGGATTTTATGCTCCTCTTTTTAAATTGTATATAGGTTTTATGTGGTTTTAAGAATATGTGATGGTGTTCATCCATCCCATGAAGGAACACTAAAAAATTCAGAATATAAACAAGTGGTGTACTATATTTTTCATCCACAAGATGTCACTGTTGCAACAGCAATGGTTGTGTTCCTTATGGAATGGGTTAATTAACATCAGGTGAGTGATTAACAGGTGCAGATATAAGTAACAGAAACCTGTATAGCTAAAGTGTACATGACTAAGAGCCTAATGCTGGCTTGAAACGTTGTATATCAATGGGACCCATGACTAAAGAATAAAGGTCTTTTAAAAGAAATTGGTGGCTGGAGTTTCTTGAATTTTATGGACATTGGTGAGACTTGGCAAGTCTGTTACTCCGTGCCCCACTGGAAGAGGTAATTGGTGTGCTGTTTTCCACTTTTTTGATTCTAGAGAATGTATTGTGTCAGTTAGGGTGAGCAGGATATCATCTGCGTACATGGCAAGTTTGTGGGTTGTGGATTGAATTTGAAGGCCTTTAATTAGGGGATTGTTACGTATTTTACAAGCTTGGGGTTCTATGGAGATAGCAAATAGGATTGGTGATAGTGGGCATCCCTGCCTAGTCCCATTGGTTATTTTAAATGGTTCTGATAGTATTCCATTGACATGTACTCTGGCATTCGGTGATGAGTACAGGGATAGGATCATACTTCGGAATTTTGGGCCTATGTTCATTTTATCTAGGGTGGAGAGCATGAAGGACCAGTTTACGCGGTCGAATGCCTTCTCGGCGTCTGTCGACAGAAGAGACAGGGGGGTATGTGTGTTATGGCTATAAGAGAGGAGTTGTAGTACTTTTAGTGTATTGTCTCTCGCCTCTCTATTTGGGACAAATCCGACTTGGTCAGTAGATATAAGTTGGGGTAGGAATTTATTTAACCTGTTTGCAATTAGTTTAGCTAGAATTTTAATATCTGAATTAAGTAGGGAAATTGGGCGGAAATTTTCAGGTTTTGTGGGTGATTTGCCGGGTTTCGGGAGCACTACTATATGTGCTTCCAACATTGTGCCAGGGAGAGAGGCCGCCTCGGCAGTAGAGTTAAAAATAGCTAGGAGATGTGGGGCGAGGATATTGGCGAAGGTTTTATAATATTTAGATCCTAGCCCATCCGGGCCAGGACTTTTCCCTGTAGGTAGGTCTCTGATAGTGTTAAGGATTTCTGCAAGAGAGAAGGGTTCTTCTAGAGAGTACTTTTCCTCGTCTGACAGTGATGGGGTTTCTACCTTAGCCAGGTATCGCTGGGGATCAAGCACGCCAGATGCGTGAGCAGGGGGTTTAACGGCTTCTGACGTATTAGAGTGCAGATTATATAGTGTGTTATAGCATTCCCTAAAGGTCTTGGCTATATTTTTGGCATTGTGGTGTTTTCTGCCCTGTGTGTCTGCTATCTCGTGGATAAAGGATTTAAGTTTACGACGAGTAATGGCACGAGCCAGTAATTTCCCTGCTTTATTGTTTTGGTCATAAAACACTTGTTTCATGAGAAGGGTTTTCTTTTGTTGTTCCTCTTGTAGGTGATTTAAGAGGTTCTTTCTTGCCTGATCTAACTCAGCTAGTAGGGAAGTATTTAGAGGGTCTCACTTGTGTGAGGATTCTATCTGTGAAAGCTGGGAGAGTAGTGTGCTTAGTTTTGCTCTTCTCATCCTACTCTGTGTAGCTCTTAATTTAATGAGTTCCCCCCTGAGGACACATTTGTGCGCCTCCCATATGGTCGTTAGGGGCAGATTATCAGTTGTGTTTAGCTGGAAGTATTCTTGTAATAATTTATTAATTTCATTTTGGGTAATTGTATTATTTATCAATGTGTCGTCTAGCCTCCACACCAAGGAAGAGGCCGGCATGTCTGGCCATTGTAGAGTGCAAGACACTGGGGCATGGTCAGACCAAGTGATTGGATGGATAGTGCTATCTGATACGAGGGTTAAGCCTATGGTGTCTGTAAAGACATAGTCAATTCTTGAATAGTTGTTGTGGGGATGGGAGAAGAAAGTGTAGTCTTTAGAGTTAGGGTGCGTTAAGCGCCAAGTGGTGCTGGAGGAGCCATCTGATGTGTCTATGCTTGGGTTTAGGGCTACATTAAAGTCCCCTCCGACTATGAGAGTGCCTTTCTGTATTTCCAAAATCTTTTGCTGTAGTTTTCTATAGAAGGGAGCCTGAAGTGTATTTGGAGAGTAGAGGTTAACTATAGTCACCAGGTTATTGTATAACAAACCCGTGACCATTATGTAGCGGCCTTCAGGGTCCTTCTCTGTCTGAGTGTGTTGGAACGGAATCTTGGCATGGACAAGTATGCCGACTCCATTCTTCTTGCATGTGTTTGAAGCAAAAAAGGCTTGTGTGTAGTGTTTTTGAAACCACTTGGGCTCATGGCCTCTCTTAAAGTGTGTTTCTTGAAGGAGGATGATGTCTCCTCTCAATTTCTGGAGGTCTCTTAAGACTATAGACCGTTTTCCCGGATTATTTAATCCTTTCACATTTATTGTGATTAGTTCTATGCTTCTCGAGGCGTTTCTAATGATAGGTGCCTGCATTTTTATTTCCTTCTTTTTTAATAATGGGAAGGAGATGTGAAGGGGAGGGAGGGTATGGTTTGAGGGTAGAGGGGTAGGTTAGAGTAAGGGGAGGAGTGCAATAGGTGAGAGAATGATGTCCTTGGTGTTTATAACAGTCAACCAAGAAAATCAATATCAATACAAGAGTATGTAGTTTCGGTAATAACAGTTATTCACTAATAACAATGCAATAATTCAACAAAATAAGAAAGAAAACACTAGGGGTAGTATCCCTAGTCTAAAACCTATGACTAGCGTGATTGTGTGTAATATGCGTTGGTTATGTGTGCAGGTGTGTTTTTTTTGGGTTGTGTTGCATGTTTTGCTCAGGGAAGTAGGTATATAATGTAGGGTTTGTAAGTATGGAGTCATTGTATCTAGACATATTTGTATGTATGTACTGTTAGCTTCTAGTCTATTATGATAGTTGTATAGTCTCTTAGAGTGTTAGAGTGGTGTGAGCTTATCCAAATCTCTATGAGAATGTAAATGGCATTCCATAACAGGTGTACATTAATAATAACCTTTTGATAAACAAACAATAAACATTAAATATACATTCTGCATTCTATATTACCCGTCCGTTGGAAAAGTGGTTCACAGTCACAATAGTTCTCAGTTCTCTTTGGTAATACGAACTGCTTGGTTGAGGGAGCAAGTTGCCATTACAAACAGTTCCAAGCTGGTAAAATGTTCAATGTGTGTCTTCATCTGTGGTTTAATGTTCTGTGGAGGTGTTTTCCTGTAGGTGCGTGATTGGTGGGGGTAGTTGGATGTCCAGGCCAAGGTTGTGGTTGAAGGTAGCTAGATCTGGTATGGTGCGAAAAATAGATGTATTGTTATCCTTGGTGGCAATAATGCAGGTGGGGAATCCCCAGCGGTATGGGATTTCTTTCTCTCTGAGCACCGTTGTAATGAATTTTAAATCCCTGCGTTTTTGCAGGGTAGTAGGGCAGAGGTCTGAGTATATCTGTATGTCTGTTCCAGCGTGGGTGAGTGGGGCGTTAGTTCTTGCACCCCTCAGTATCTCTTCTTTGTCTCTAAATGAGAGAAGCTTCACGATCACATCCCTTGGGGGGGGCTTTGTTGGGGGGTCTGGGACGAAGAGCTCTATGTGCTCTCTCTATTGGAATTTCAGGAGCAGAAGGGGTATTCTTTGCTGTGCGGAAGAGGCTCTGTAAATAGCCTGTGATGGCAGTTGGGGAGACTGATTCAGGGATCCCGCGTATCCTGATGTTGTTGCGCCGACTCCTATTTTCTAGGTCCTCTACGCGGTCCATAAGATTATGTATCATATCTGCCTGCAATTGGGTATTCTCTCCTTGAGTATGGAGTTCAGCGTTATGTTTTTGAGTGATTTCTTCCAATTTTTGCACCCTGTTTTCCACCCCTTTAATATCTTGTTTAAGTTCCACAAATAGGTCTTTTACCTCCTGCATAGCAATTTTTATGTCTTCTTTTGAAGATAAAAGTTTGATGTCTTGTTTTGTGACGTAATCAGATAGGTCTGGGCTTGTGGATATGCTCTGCATTTCTGTGTTTTGTTGTGCCCTTAGTTGGGAGTCTCTAGAGAAAATTATAGGTGGTTCAGCTGGCTTCAGGTAGTTGTTCATTGTTGATAATTTATTGTCTTTAGTTAGCTTATGGGGTTTCTTATTTGGCATCACAGGGTGTGCTGATGTGGTTCTTTTTTATATCTAAGATATCTTTTCTCCCTGCTTTTGTGTCTTCAGCATACAGCAGTGAAAATGTTGTGGGGTTTGAATAGTCCCTGTGTATCACCTCCCCTTTTTTTTTTTCCTCCTTTTTTTTTTTTTTTTTTTGTTTTTATGCTTTACTTTTTCCTATGCCCTCAAGGTAATAGTTAGGTGGTATTATTAGGGTAATGTGTACCCCCAACTTCTCTTGCTGTGAGGGAATATGCTTGTAGGCTGTCAGTGGCCCTTTTTTATTTTTTTCCCAGTGTTGCTGCTGTTTTTATTTGCAGGTTCAGGCTTTTCAGACTTCGTAAGTGCTGAGTTGCGTGGCCTTTGCAATGTCCCAGGCCGTTGATATGCTGCGGGTATAATTGCCAAGTGTCTCCCTGCTATAGTACTCCCTTTGTTTCAGTGTGATAATGGGATTTGTGCGGGGTGGGGTTTTGTCAGGCTCTATCTCTATCTCCCTCGGTACCGCGTGTGAAGAAAGTGCGGTATACCGGTACTCACTTGGCTTCTTCTGTGATCGCTGCTCTGTGCAGCGTAGTGAGAGGGATTAGGCTGAGGTGGTGCTCCGCTGGATGTGGTTGTTTGGTCCGTTATCAGGGGACCCGTCGGATGCGTGTGTTGTCGGGCTTGCAAGCGGTGTTGTAGGAAGGCCCCAGTAATCTCGGGAGAGATGGTCGTTGGAGGTTGCCTGGAGGTGTCTCCCTGAGCATTGGTAAAAATTACTTTGAATTGTGTAGGGGTGATCTCTTAGTTGCCATCGCCTTTTAGGTGAGAGAGTATGTGATTTAAATGCACTTTTTTGGTCGGTTTGTCGACTTAGGGCTTCAGAGCTCTACACAAAAGCAGCCATATTCCAGTGCGGCTAGGCTCCGCCCCCCCCCATTCTCTTGGTATCTTTATTTGAAATGCAAGAATGTAAGTTTAGATGCCGGCCCATTTTTGGTGAACACACTGTGTTGTTCTTGCTGATTGGTGGGTAAATTCACCTACCAATAAGCAAGTGCTTTCCATGGTTCTGAACCAAAAAATAGCTTAGATGCCTTCTTTTTCAAATAAAGAAAGCAAGAGAATGAAGAAAAATTTATAATAGGAGTAAATTAGAAAGTTGTTTAAAATTACATGCTCTATATGAATCACGAAAGAAAAAATTTGGGTTCAGTGTCCCTTTAACTTGGGAGCTTCTAAGTAAGTGTTTAGAAGGTTTTATACTGGATGTTTATATCCGTATCTGTCCATATTATTCTTTATAGTAGTGTCTATTACATGCAGTTTTATGAAAATTGGTGTATACTGCCCCTTTAAGGGGTTAAAAAGATGGATAATCCCTTTATTAGCCATTTTCCAGTTTTGCATAACCAACACAGTTATATTAATATACTTTTTATTCCCATTAGGTTTAAATTTGGAGTTGGAAGTGAGTAATTTTTTCTAAAAATTGTTTCCAAAAATGTTTTATTACATTTTTATTTTATTGAAATTTGTATTATTTCTTCCAAAGGATTTTAATACACCCTAGAGAAAACAGTGTATGTTGAGTATATGAATTCTTATAAAACAATATTTTAGTTATTGTATAATTTAATGATTGCATTATTGAATTTATTATTTACTATGTATTTATGATTTCATTTTTTAATGTTTCATGTTGAAATAGAATATATATATATATATATATATATATTTATATAATGAAAACTTGAAGTAAGATATGGTTTGTGATTTATGCAGTGATATATCTTTAAATACAAGTAAGTTAATTATTTGAAATTCCATCCAATGAGGGCAAATCAGTACATATTTAAATGAAGGTTAAGTATGGTGCTGCACATCTTGAAAAAGACAGTAACGACAAAATGCATTGATGTGCCCAAGCGGATGTGATATATTTCAAAGCACAAGCACTCATTATTTAGATCAGTGCTTTCCAAACTGTGTGTCGTGACACAGTGTGTCAGCAGCAGTGTGTATGTGTCCCTGCTTCAACACAAATAGTTTGAAATTTAAACATTTTTTTTGGTTTCTGACTTTCTGCCTGCCTGCTACGCATATCACGTGGTTGACACGTGATTAATACCTAGAGGGTTACAGATCATCTTAACCTATTGGCGCAGCTCAGCGGCAACTGAAACTATTCCAATTGCCAGCTTTGGCAGCACATTGGCTCCTGAATGCACATGTAGTTTCCTCAATCGGCTCGTGACTGCACGTATAGTCTCCTTAATTGGCTCGTGACTGCATGTGTAGTCACTGAGTGGGACAGCAGTGTGTTTGCAGCGCGGGCAGTAGTCAGTCGGACTCACAGAGCTCTAAGGGTGGCAGCTTAAACGCTGAGCTGAAGTCAAAAGTCAAAGGTTTTTTTGCAGCTAGCTCCCAGTAGCGCATTGCTGCTCCTGCTCTTGATATATGGATAGGAAGTGGAAGCTTAAAAATGCTTGATGATGAAATGCGAGTGTCTTTATCTAATATTCCACTAAATATTCAGAAATTGTGTTCATCCCATCAACCTCATACATCCCATTAAAATAGTAAGTAGCTATTGGTGTTATTAAACTTTTTTATTAATTCTTGCACATACTTACTGTTTTTTTTTATATAATATTTTATTCCGTTCCAACATATAATACAACCATAGGATGTCAGTCTGAATCCCACCACGCAGGGTGTACCATAATCGTATAATGTTAACCAAAAAGCGTAGAACAGAACCCAAAGTATAAACCAACAATACATTAATGTATATACCATTTAGTAAATATTAAAGCAGTTTAGACTAGATTCTATTCTAAATTACCCGGGTTCCGATTCATGATTGTGTTGTTTTTCTTTTTGAAACTAAGATAAGGGTAAAGGGAGGAAAGAAAAAAAAGAGAAAATAAAAGGAAGAAAGGAGGGGGAGAAAAAAAAAAAAAAAAAAGGATAACAGGTCCCGCACCCCTCCTCTCCCCCATAACCTAAGTAGCTTTCCACAAAACCTTTACATAAACTAGATATGGTCTTCTAGGCTTAATTCACCTCTAAGAATTGCATTTTGAATCCATTCTGAGTTTTTGAAGGGATATTATCAACCTATACTGGATCTCAGGTGGATTTGAAAAAATAAAATTGCCCCATTTTCCAAAAAATGAATATATTTCTGATTCAGATATTATAGAGGTTTCATGCTGTTCCAATATTAATTTAGAATTCACAGCGTTATGGAAATTGAAAAAAAAGGCCTAACTTTTCTCTATTCCTTGAGGAAAAAATAATATTTCTTGCACATATTATTGTAAAATTAATAAATTATGTATTTTCTTCCCGATTCCTATGCACCTTTCCTCCTTACCCAACGAAATCTCTTTTTTTAGGATTTTAGATAACCAATAAAAGACCTTTTCCCAAAATTGTCTCACTTTCGGGCATACCCATATATAATGTATCAGATCTGCATTAAGCCAACTACAACTAGCACATTCATATGATTGGGCCTTATTCCACCTCCCAAGATCTCTTGGAGTAATATAAACTCTATTGATTAATTTAACGTGCGCCTCACGCCATGTTAACTGGGGAGTCGCCGCCCATACCCTATCAATACTCTTTCTAATTGTTGTTTCATCTATTGAGGGAATATCTGCAATCCATTTTTCTCTTAAGTATTCCAATGCTTGCAGCCCTTCTTTATATAATAACATGTTATACCAACCTGCTATAGCCGTTTTACATACATACTTACTGTTACCTGTAAATACATTTCGTTATTATATAATTTATGTATGTGTCCGTATCTCTTAAAACAAGTTAGTTTAGCCTCCTGTTTGCTAGTACAACTGAATTACTGTGTCACAAAATGATGTAGGTCTTAAAAGTGTGTCACCAACATGAAAAGTTTGGAAAGCTCCGATTTAGATGATAACCTAAAAAAGAGGACCTTATCAAGTTTCCTATAGCTTGAGTGGACTCGTTAGGAACGGTTCACCGGTGAAATTTGTCAGTGCTAGAGGCACTGTGATCACCAAAAAGTGTATAATAGACCGGGCCATATTAGTCCCCCTGGGGAGCTCTATTTAATATCAGGAGTGGAGAGGTGCCTACCTATTAGAGGCAGTGAAACTATTAGGAAAAACTCCGGTCACATCTTTGTAACTAAAATACATAGTAACGACGTGTGGATACGTTTACTTGTTTGCCACACCTCCGCGATACACGTGGTCAGTGACGTGATGAGGGCGAACATGGAGGTATGAACGCCAGCAGTTTACAGAGGTAAAACAAATTTGTTTCTCTTATGATTCTAAAAATCTGGCAGGTTGCTCTTTTTTGAGTCTATGCTCTGGATTCTCAGTTTTTGTTTTGAAAAGTTTAGTTTCTTTTAGCAATTAATCCCTGCTGTTAAAAGAATTTCTGTATCTTCTACTCTTTTCTGTCAGCTTCCTTGTCTGGATAAGGCGGTTTTGAGAGCTAATTTGATTTCTTGAGTTGTGTAACATATCTCAGCCTAATGTCACTATCCCTTTAAGACTGCCTTTCCTGATTCTGACACTCATGCTGTTTTGGGCAGTATTTACATTCAGCTTGCCTGCCTGATTAATCATTCATGCACCTGATTCCCTCAGCCTCTTTTTAAGCCTTCTCAGGTCTAATGTGCTTTGCATTAACTTTGAAGTTGTGTTCCTGAAAACAACTGAGGTCTGTGGTTGATCCTGCATGAATCCTACCAACATATTCAAGCTTCAGTTTTTCCTATTTCCTCTGCCTAAAATCATCAAATCGCAAGTATCCAAATAATTCCATTTTGTTACCTGGACACTGCTACTTAACAAACTCTGAACTTTATTATAAATCAAGCATACTTTTGGTTATCATCACTCTCTAATTATAACAACAGCATCTTACTAAGAACTTTATAACTATTCTCTGCGACAAGTTGTCAAAGCTGAAATATCCTTCTACAAATATGTTAACATATTCAGAACTCTGCATCTATGTGTTCAGTTAAAAGCTTTCATGTGATTCTCCAATATATGCACAAGCGGTAATTGATGTCTAAAACTTGCAACTTGACTATCACCTGTGCTGCTCTGTTTAATTCTGACATACAGCTCTATATAATATTATGTACTGTGAACCTGCAACAAACCTTAGTTTGCATCTAAGCGTCAATCTTTTACCAGTTTACTCTGAAGCCTGAACATTCCACATTGCTATATTTTTCTCTCTTTGAATCCTGCAGCTACTCCTATTAACTAACTATAAGTCACAGTGAAGTCAGAATATATTGTATACAAATGTTGCACTCTCCATTTATTCTACAATAACTTCTAGCAACTATGAATCACAGAATATCATCTATCCATGTCCAGGATACTCTTCCCCGGGTCAGGGGTCGGTGTCTTCAAATCCTTACCACTGCCCTGAGGGTCTGTGTCCTGAGCACATGTACACCGGAACATGACAAGTTGTGATTTTTAGGCAATTCTTCTCATAAGTTTGTTGTTCAATCTGTTTGTCTTAATCCAAAAGATTCCAAGGAGAAGCTTGTTGATATTTCGTATGATGTTAGGACTTTGATATAGCCTGTAACTTGCAGGCTATTTTTCGTCAATCTTCTAGTTTTTTGTTTCTTATAACATTTCTTGGAGGCGGGTCAGCCTCCTCATTAAACGTTTTGCTGCCCATTCTACTAGATCAGTTGCTCTTTCCTGGGCTTTTTTAGAATGAGGTTTCTGTTGGTCAAATTTACAAGGCAGCTACTGGAGTACATTACAGTATTGCCTAGTGGGTAGTTTTTCTGCTTTACAAGCTGAAGGCTACAAGTTTGAGCGAAATTATAGGTGCTGGTCCTCCTTTACATAGCTGAATGTTTTTGCTTTTCTGAAGTGGCTTTTGGTAGGAAAGTCCTTCACGCAATAGTTTCTGGACATTAAAAGAGGGACTTGGTTTTTAAGATTTATGTATTTAAATTATTTTGTTGTGCCCTCATTACTCGTGGACTCCACAGCTTGGGTATTAGTTTCCCAGGAGTAATGGTTCATGGACTCTCACCACCTTTATCAAAGAAAATATTTTTTTATGCTTACCTGATAAATTAATTTATTTTATGGTGGTGAGAGTCTACAAGATTTGTCCTTTTTTAAAATTATATTTGTTCTGACGGCAGTTTAAGTATGCACCTCTTTCTTCCCTGCTCTTATCCTTTCCTACCTTTGCTCTTCTTCTTGCTTGGCGATATGTCAGACATGTTTACCAGTGAGGTGGGAGGGCTTTTAAGGGCTCTCAGAGTTTTGAGAATGGCTCATGGACTCTCACCACCAAGCAAGAAAAGTAAATTTATGCTTACCTGATAAATTAATTTCTTTTACGATATGACGAGTCCACGGATTTCATCCTTACTTGTGGGATATTAACCGCCTGCTAACAGGAAGTGGCAAAGAGAACCACAGCAGAGCTTTATATATATCCCCTCCCCTTCCCCACCTCCTCATTCGGCCGAAGGTATAGGAAGAGAAAAAGGAAAGGCTAAAAAGTGCAGAGGTGACTGAAGTTTACAAAAAATATAAAGAAAAACTTTTTCTTAAAAAGAACAGGGTGGGCCGTGGACTCGTCATATCGTAAAATAAATTAATTTATCAGGTAAGCATAAATTTACTTTTCTTTTACAAAGATATGACGAGTCCACGGATTTCATCCTTACTTGTGGGAAACCAAAACCAAAGCAAAAGGACACGGATGAAAGGGAGGGACAAGACAGGAACCTAAACAGAAGCACCACTGCTTGAAGAACCTTTCTCCCAAAAATAGTCTCAGAAGAAGCAAAAGTATCAAATTTGGAAAAAGTGTGAAGGGACGACCAAGTCGCATGCTTACAAATCTGTTCAACAGATGCATCATTTTTAAAGGCCCATGTGGAAGCCACAGCCCTAGTAGAATGAGCCGTAATTCTTTCAGGAGGCTGCTGTCCAGCAGTCTCATATGCCAGGCGGATGATAATTCTCAGCGAAAAAGAAAGAGAGGTAGCCGTAGTTTTCTGACCCCTACGCTTTCCAGAATAAACAATGAATAATAAAGATGATTGACGGAAATCCTTAGTTGCCTGTAAGTAAAACTTTAAGGCACGGACCACATCCAAATTGTGCAACATACACTCCTTCTTAGAAGAAGGGTTAGGACATAAGGAAGGAACAACAATTTCCTGATTAATATTCTTATTTGAAACAACCTTAGGAAGGAATCCAGGTTTGGTACGTAACACCACCTTATCAGAATGAAAAATGAGATAAGGAGGATCACACTGTAGTGCTGAAAGCTCAGAAACTCTTCAAGCAGAAGAAATAGCAACTAAAAACAGAACTTTCCAAGATAACAATTTGATATCCATGGAATGCATGGGTTCAAACGGAACCTCTTGAAGAACTCGAAGAACCAAATTCAAACTCCAGGGAGGAGTAATGGGTCTAAATACAGGCTTAATTCTAGATAGAGCCTGACCAAAAGACTGAACATCTGGCACATCTGCCAAATGTTTGTGAAACAGTATTGACAAAGCAGAAATTTGTCCCTTTAAGGAACTTGCTGATAACCCTTTCTCCAATCCTTGTTGGAGAAAAGACAGAATCCTAGGAATCCTAACTTTACTCCATGAGTAACCCTTGGATTCACACCAATAAAAATATTTATGCCATATCTTATGATAAATTTTTCTAGTGACAGGCTTTCTAGCCTGTATAAAAGTATTGATGATCGAATCAGAGAATCCTCGCTTCGATAAAATCAAGCGTTCAATCTCCATGCAGTCAGCTGCAGAGAAATTAGATTTGGATGTTGGAAAGGACCTTGAATGAGAAGGTCCTGTCTCAATGGAAGTTTCCACGGTGGCAGAGAGGACATGTCCACTAGATCCGCATACCAAGTCCTGCGTGGCCACGCAGGCGCTATCAGGATCACTGAAGCTCTCTCCTGTTTAAATCAATTGTGTAGATGTAGTGGATATCAACTTGCGATAACAACTGTACACTGTAGTGTAAATGAAGCGTACTAGGTATATTGTGGTGACCTAGTGCACATATGTACCAAGGCTATGCTGCTGCAGTTGGAAATGGGCTCCAGGTGAGCTGCTGATGAATGTCAGATAGATAAAAAGGAGGACTCCAGTATAAGAATAAAAATATTTAATAAAATATTAAAAACAAACACAGATCAGACAATGAATCTGTGTATAAAATGCTACGCGTTTCTAAGCGCTGACCGCGCTTTTTCCTCAGGCTGATAATACTGACAGAACTGGAGTCTCCTTCATATATACCAGTGCACGCTAAATGTTAGACAGCTGAATTACATTACACAGGTGCTGCACTAATTACACACGTTAGTTCCTGACAACATGTCAGAAAGATCCAAAAACAGTTTCTTAAGTTCTGATAAACAATTCTAAATGCAATGCGATGCTAAACAAATGTGTCATAAGGCTGCAACAATGAATACCATACATTGAGATACATATGTTCATCATAAATCTTGTGAACCATGACCCTCTTATCCCTACGTGATGATAGCACTAATATGTTATGTTTGTAATAGTATTAAAAAGTACATATAGAGTACATATATATATATAGAGTGAATTTACCACTTTTACAATATAATAACATCCTATAAACTCATCTTAAAATAGAAACAGTAAAAAAATGTATACCGATTTAAAAAGTAAATAGTTTACACCTGGTGGGAGAGGTGTGTCAGGCTGGACCAATGAAATTGCTCTGTCTGCAATCCACGAATAATCATTCTAAGCTTAGTATATAGAAAGTTTCTAAATTAAAAGAAAAATTATTATTAGTACAATGAGAACCTAAGAGTGTTAGATGAAATTGTGTACACATTTGATCATTGAACTATTGCAATACTAAAACGTTAATGGAACCTCTGAAATAAAACTAAATATCGCAATATAAAAAAAATATAAACTGTGATTCTGTGCTGTATTAACTAAGAAATTAACTTATTAACTTAGAAATTATCCCTGCTGTCAGTCATCAGAATAGAATGACCAAGTTACGCCAGAGGGAAACCTTTTGGATATATAAATTCAAAACTCTATACCCTGAAGGTCTCAATGAAGTCATAGACTCTGCTGCCTTTTAATCCACCCCATTCCATATACCATCATGTATATAGACTTATACTTATTTACACATATCCCTATACTTCCCTCATACACACCTTATATTTCCTTATTCACTTTAGTACACCCCATTTATTTACTAGTATTTATATAGATTTATATATTATTACACATATCACTTCTCCTACTTCACTTTCTACACTCGCATTTATTCTAGTTTCATATAGCATCCTAATATACAATTAGGTACACAGACACACACAGCTTCAGTTCTCATGTTAGTACACAACATTATCATAACGTTATTATATATGGACAGGTCACAACCAATATATTCATTGGCTATTAGTATTTAACACTTACTTTCCTGACATACTAGTTTTTCACATTAGTTGAGCTAAATTGTAACATATCTCACATTAATTAAATTATCACAATATTTTCTTATGTAAAATATATTTTTTATATCACTACATTGTTATTACTCCAATATGGACTCTTTCCATATAATTGTATATCGGGTCACTGACCCATAGTCCCTTTTACATATTATAGGATACACCTCTACACAATGTTTTGTTTTTTTCTAGTCTACATCACCAACATATAATATTCCCGTTCATCACATCATCTCATAATAGTCACTTATTTCATAGTCTTTCTTGCAAACACACACACACAGACTATCATCATGCTCACTCTTTAGATACAGATTCACGTCATTAAACACACTCCCTATCATATTCATGTAGGGTATTTATAGCGTATATCAGATAGATCTAGAGATCGATATCACATAGTTGTATAGCTATTTGAACACACCTTAGTTAATACAGCACAGAATCACAGTTTATATTTTTTTTATATTGCAATATTTAGTTTTATTTCAGAGGTTCCATTAACGTTTTAGTATTGCAATAGTTCAATGATCAAATATGTACACAATTTCATCTAACACTCTTAGGTTCTCATTGTACTAATAATAATTTTTCTTTTAATTTAGAAACTTTCTATATACTAAGCTTAGAATGATTATTCGTGGATTGCAGACAGAGCAATTTCATTGGTCCAGCCTGACACACCTCTCCCACCAGGTGTAAACTATTTACTTTTTAAATCGGTATACATTTTTTTACTGTTTCTATTTTAAGATGAGTTTATAGGATGTTATTATATTGTAAAAGTGGTAAATTCACTCTATATATATATGTACTCTATATGTACTTTTTAATGCTATTACAAACATAACATATTAGTGCTATCATCACGTAGGGATAAGAGGGTCATGGTTCACAAGATTTATGATGAACATATGTATCTCAATGTATGGTATTCATTGTTGCAGCCTTATGACACATTTGT
Organism: Bombina bombina; assembly: GCF_027579735.1. NCBI lineage: Eukaryota > Metazoa > Chordata > Amphibia > Anura > Bombinatoridae > Bombina > Bombina bombina. The sequence goes on from NC_069504.1 coordinate 1,119,812,510, forward strand.
TTAGTATCGCATTGCATTTATAATTGTTTATCAGAACTTGAGAAACTGTTTTTGGATCTTTCTGACATGTTGTCAGGAACTAACGTGTGTAATTAGTGTAGCACCTGTGTAATGTAATTCAGCTGTCTAGCATTTAGCGTGCACTGGTATATATGAAGGAGACTCCAGTTCTGTCAGTATTATCAGCCTGAGGAAAAAGCGCGGTCAGCGCTTAGAAACGCGTAGCATTTTATACACAGATTCATTGTCTGATCTGTGTTTGTTTTTAATATTTTATTAAATATTTTTATTCTTATACTGGAGTCCTCCTTTTTATCTATCTGACATTCATCAGCAGCTCACCTGGAGCCCATTTCCAACTGCAGCAGCATAGCCTTGGTACATATGTGCACTAGGTCACCACAATATACCTAGTACGCTTCATTTACACTACAGTGTGCAATACAATCTGTGAGTATTCCTTTGTTATCGCAAGTTGATATCCACAACATCTACACAATTGATTTTCACTAGGGGTCGCCCTCTTCTTTTCTATATATCTCTACTAACTACAGATTTCCACTCTGATTTTGGGAGGAGCAGCCACAGCATAGTGCACAGTTTGCTGGGACACTGCGAAGTTCCCAGACCGCTCTCCTAGGCATTACCTTTGCCTTTCTACATTGTGAGTATGTTCATTGTTCTATACTCCTCACCTGTGATTTATTGGCTACACTAGGAGGCGCCCTTTTTCTCTGCTTTGTCTCTCCTGTTTGATTCTAGCAATCACGCGTGGGAGGAGAGGAAACAGTGAAAACACATAAGCTAGGCTGAACAACCAAGGCACTGCAAAGGCATCTTGACCTGGATCCGTATCTTGGAAGCTTGGCATTCTGTCGAGATGCCATCAGATCCAATTTGGGTCTGCACCATCTGAGAATCAATGAGGCAAATACCTCCGGGTGAAGTTCCCACTCCCCCGGATGAAAAGTCTGTCGACTTAGAAAATCTACTTCCCAGTTCTCTACCCCTGGGAAGTAGATCGCTGACAGATGACAAGAGTGGGCCTCCGCCCAACGGATTATCTTGGATACGTCTCTCATCGCTAAGGAACTCCTTGTTCCCCATTGATGATTGATATAAGCCACAGTCGTGATGTTGTCCGACTGGAATCTGATGAATTTGGCCGAAGCCAACTGAGGCCACGCCTGAAGCACATTGAATATTGCTCTCACTTCCAGAATATTGATTGGAAGTAAAGACTCCACCTGCGTCAAAACACCTTGAGCCTTCAGGGAGTTCCAAACTGCACCCCAGCCCAGAAGGCTGGCATCTGTTGTCACTATCACCCACGAGGGTCTGCGGAAACAAGTCCCCTGGGACAGATGATCCGGCGACAACCACCAAAGAAGAGAGTTTCTGGTCTCTTGATCCAGATTTATCTGAGGAGATAAATCTGCATAATCCCCATTCCACTGTCCGAGCATGCACAGCTGCAGTGGTCTGAGATGAAAGCGAGCAAACGGAATGATGTCCATTGCCGCTACCATTAATCCAATTGCCTCCATACACTGAGCCACTGATGGCCGAGGAATGGACTGAAGTGCTCGGCAAGTATTTAGAATCTTTGATTTTCTGACCTCTGTCAGAAATATTTTCATGGCTACAGAGTCTATCAAAGTTCCCAAGAAAGGAACCCTTATCTGTGGAACAAGAACTCTTCTCTATGTTCACCTTCCAACCCTGAGTTCTCAGGAAAGACAACACTATGTCCGTGTGAGATTTTGTCAGTTGATATGTTGATGCCTGAATTAGAATATCGTCCAGATAAGGCCCCACTGCTATGCCTCGCGGTCTGAGAACCGCCAAAAGAAACCCTAGAACCTTTGTGAAGATTCTGGGTGCTGTGACCAACCCGAAGGGATGAGCCACAAACTGATAATGTTTGTCCAGAAAGGCAAACCTTAGAAACTGATGATGATCCTTGTGGATAGGAATATGAAGGTAAGCATCCTTCAAGTCCACGGTAGTCATATATTGACCCTCCTGGATCATTGGAAAAATTGTTCATATAGTCTCCATCTTGAACGATGGGACTCTGAGAAATTTGTTTAGACACTTGATGTCTAAGAAGGGTCTGAAAGGGCCCTCTTCCTTTGGGAACCACAAATAGATTTGAGTAAAACCCCTGTCCTTGTTCTGATTTTGGAACTGGACAAATAACTCCCATGGTAACAAGGTCTTTTACACAGCGTAAGAACGCCTCTCTTTTTATCTGGTCTGCAGATAATCTTGAAAGATGAAACCTCCCTCTTGGGAGAAAATCCTTGAAATCCAACTGATAACCGTGGGTCACTATTTCTAGTGCCCAGGGGTCCTGAACATCTCTTGCCCAAGCCTGGACAAAGAAAGAGAGTCTGCCCCCTACCAGATCCGGTCCCGGATCGGGGGCCACCCCTTCATGCTGTCTTAGTAGCAGCAGCGGGCTTCTTAGATTGTTTACCTTTATTCCAATTTTGGTTGGATCTCCAGACTGACTTAGATTGGGTAAAATTCCCTTCCTGCTCTGTGAAGGAAGAGGAAGTAGAAGGCCCTCCCTTAAAATTCTGAAAGGAACGAAAATTATTCTGTTTACCCCTCATCTTAACAGACTTATCCTGAGGTAGGGCATGGCCTTTACCTCCTGTAATGTCAGAAATGATTTCCTTCAATTCTGGCCCGAAAAGGCTCTTACTTTTAAAGGGAATAGCTAAAAGCTTATGTTTTGATGACACATCAGCAGACAACGCTCTACGCGCTAAAATAGCAAATCCTGCATTTTTCGCCGATAATTTAGCAATTTGAAAAGCGGCATCAGTAATAAAAGAATTAGCTAACTTGAGAGCCTTAATTCTATCAAAAATGTCATCTAACGGAGTCTCAATCTTCAGGGACTCTTCCAGAGCTTCAAACCAAAAAGCTGCTGCAGTAGTTACTGGAACAATGCAAGCAGTAGGTTGTAAAAGAAAACCCTGATTAATAAACAATTTTTTTAGGAGACCCTCTAATTTTTTATCCATAGGGTCTTTGAAGGCACAACTGTCCTCAATGGGTATAGTTGTACGCTTAGCCAGGGTAGATATAGCTCCCTCCACCTTAGGGACCGTTTGCCACAAATCCCGAATGGTGTCCGATATGGGAAACATTTTCTTAAAAGTAGGAGGGGGAGAAAATGGTATACCTGGTATTTCCCATTCCTTTTTTATAATTTCCGAAATTCTTTTAGGAACCGGAAAAACATCAGTATAAGTAGGCACTTCTCGATATTTGTCCATTTTACATAATTTCTCTGGTGGTATCATAATAGGGTCACAATCATCCTGAGTCGCTAAGACCTCCCGAAGCAACAGACGGAGGTGTTCAAGCTTAAATTTAAAGAACATAACGTCCGAATCTGTCTGAGGTAACACATTCCCTGAGTCTGAAATTTCTCCCTCAGACAGCAATTCCCTGACCCCCAACTCAGAACACTGTGAGGGTACATCGGAAATAGCTAATAAAGTATCAGAGGATTCAGTATTTACATTAATACCTGACCTACTGCGTTTACTCTGCAACACTGGTAATTTAGATAATACCTCTGTAAGGGTAAAAATATATCAGTTTACACAAAAACACCCTCTGACCTCGCCACAGCACTGCTGTGGCGCCTACCTGCCCCCAGGGTACTTCGAAATGAATAGCCAACACTCCAAGCCAGAGACTACTGTCCAGGAGCAACCGGAGTTACTGCTTGCTGCTCCTCTGTCAGAAGGAAGTGCGCAAAGACAAGCCCCGCCCCTTATGGCTGAAGTTGGAGTAGGCCCAAACACAACCGCATGGGAAGTGGTTTTTCATACAGCTAAGTGGAACACAAAACACACCCCAAACACATCCCAGCAAGTCATGCTGGATAAATAATAAAAAATAGCTCAATCGTTTAACTGCTTATCGATTTAAAGCCCTTATGCCTCTCCCAGAGTGTCATATCATGCCCTTATGTCAGAAATATAAAATGAAAACAAGGGACTCCAGTAACACCCTTCTGTGAAAGGTCTACTGCTTACCCCATTCCCATATAGGGAAATAAATGCCAGCCAGTTCTGATATATCAAGTCTCTACAGAAATAAAAGGCTGCACATACCTTAATGCTGCTTGTAGCATGAAACCGGTCTCCACACTGAAGATGTCTCATGTGTTACCTTCAGAAGTCTTGTGGGAACCAGCGTGGATCTTAGTTACAGCTGCTAAGATCATCAACCTCAGGGAAGAAATCTTCTTCCATAACCCCTTGAGGAAAATAGTACACACCGGTACCATTTAAAATAAAAAACTTCTTGATTGAAGAAACTAAAACTAATACCTCCCTTTACCATGTCTTCCTAGTATTACACAGGCAAAGAGAATGACTGAGGGTGGAGGGGAAGGGGAGGGGCTATATATACAGTTCTGCTGTGGTGCTCCTTGCCACTTCCTGTTAGCAGGAGGTTAATATCCCACAAGTAAGGATGAAATCCGTGGACTCGTCATATCTTTGTAAAAGAAATTAATTTATTAGGTAATTATATTTATTCTATATTTATTCTACTAATATCAAAATTGACTTGAATTTGCTGGTCCCTGTATCACAGAATGGCCATCAGCCAATCACAGACTTATATATACGTATACACTGTGAACAATTGATACATTTGATAATGTAAGGAAATTGGAAAATCTCTTAAAACTACATGGTCCATCTGAATCAAGTTTAAATTTTGACTTTAGTGTCTCTTTAAATCATGCAGGTCTGGTTATTAACCTCCACGAATAATACTGAACTGCATTAAAACTGGGCACTTGCTAATGATAAGGAACCTTCTGCTTTATGAAATAATCCTTTACAATAATACAGATTGGACGGTGGGTCAACAAAGGTTGTTTGAACTATGAGATGATGCAGCAAGTGTAAGTCATTCCCTGCACCCTAAAGAGTCTGTACAGATTAACCAAATAACTGGGAAAAAATTGGGTACCACAGTCACTATTGTAAACCCATATAGGAATCATTTGCATTAGGTAAAAGGCAATATTTTATATAAGCATAGAACATACAACACCATAAAACTACATGTGCAGACACAGGAACAGATCACTCTAACCTTTGTGTTTATGCTGACATAGTTTTTAGAGTCTTCTTCAGGAAAGAAATTCAGCCCAGCATTTTTCATGGCCGTCTTCAATGCAAGGGGAGCCATCCAAACCCCCAATATATGGGACAGGTCACCGTCTACATCAGAGACAGATATCAGGCTACACTGGTCATCCTGTGAAATAAATATTAGTAATGAGTGTTTTGTAGAATGTGTAAACATCAGTTTAATATTGTACAGCTTTCCAGATGCCATTGCACATAAAAAGTAAACCGTACTGATAAAACAGTACTTCCTTTTTCACAGTGAGCAAGTACTGTATATAGTGTTTATTAAACTAATTATGCAACCCCATTCAGGATGCCAGGAAACCACTTTAGTAAGGCATTTATTGGCACCAAAACTTGCACTTATGACACACACATAAAAACAAAATTTATGCTTACCTGATAAATGTATTTCTCTTGTGGTGTATCCAGTCCACGGATTCATCCATTACTTGTGGGATATTCTCCTTCCCAACAGGAAGCTGCAAGAGGATCACCCACAGCAGAGCTGTCTATATAGCTCCTCCCCTAACTGCCACCTCCAGTCATTCGACCGAAGACAAGCAAGAGAAAGGAGAAACTATAGGGTGCAGTGGTGACTGTAGTTTAAAAATAAAAAAATAAAAAACACCTGCCTTAAAATGACAGGGCGGGCCGTGGACTGGATACACCACAAGAGAGGTAAGCATTTTGTTTTCTCTTGTAAGGTGTATCCAGTCCACAAATTCATCCATTACTTGTGGGATACCAATACTAAAGCTATAGGACACGGGTGAAGGGAGGGACAAGGCAGGCGCTTAAACGGAAGGCACCACTGCCTGAAAGACCTTTCTCCCAAAAAAAGCCTCCGAAGAAGCAAAAGTATCAAATTTGTAGAATTTAGAAAAAGTATGAAGCGAAGACCAAGTCGCCGCCTTACAAATCTGCTCAACAGAAGCCTCATTTTTAAAAGCCCATGTGGAAGCCACCGCTCTAGTGGAATGAGCTGTAATTCTTTCAGGAGGCTGCTGGACAGCAGTCTCATAAGCTAAGCGGATTATACTTCTTAACCAAAAAGAAAGAGAAGTTGCTGAAGCCTTTTGGCCTCTCCTCTGTCCAGAGTAGACAACAAACAATGCAGATGTTTGACGAAAATCCTTAGTAGCTTGTAAATAAAACTTTAAAGCACGAACCACGTCAAGATTGTGTAATAGACGTTCCTTCTTTGAAGAAGGATTAGGACACAGTGATGGAACAACAATCTCCTGATTGATATTCTTATTAGATACCACCTTAGGAAGAAACCCAGGTTTGGTACGCAAAACTACCTTATCTGCATGGAAGATCAGATAAGGGGAATCACACTGTAAGGCAGATAACTCTGAAACTCTTCGAGCCGAAGAGATAGCTACCAAAAAAACAGAACTTTCCAAGATAAAAGCTTGATATCTATGGAATGCAGAGGTTCAAACGGAACCCCTTGAAGAACTTTAAGAACTAAATTTAAACTCCATGGCGGAGCAACAGGTTTAAACACAGGCTTGATTCTAACTAAAGCCTGACAAAACGCCTAAACGTCTGGAACATCCGCCAGACGCTTGTACAAAAGAATAGACAGAGCAGAAATCTGTCCCTTTAAGGAACTAGCTGAAAATCCCTTCTTGGAGAAAAGATAATATCCTAGGAATCCTGACTTTACTCCATGAGTAACCCTTGGATTCACACCAATGAAGATATTTACACCATATCTTATGATAGATTTTCCTGGTGACAGGCTTTCGAGCCTGAATTAAGGTATCAATGACCGACTCGGAGAAACCACGTTTTGATAAAATCAAGCGTTCAATCTCCAAGCAGTCAGACGCAGAGAAATTAGATTTGGATGGTTGAAAGGACCCTGAAGCAGAAGGTCCTGCCTCAGCGGCAGAGTCCATGGTGGAAGGGATGACATGTCCACCAGATCTGCATACCAAGTCCTGCGTGGCCACGCAGGTGCTATCAAAATCACAGAAGCTCTCTCCTGCTTGATCTTGGCAATCAGACGAGGGAGCAGAGGATACGGTGGAAATACATAAGTCAGGTTGAAGGACCAAGGCGCTGCTAGAGCATCTATCAGCGCTGCCTTGGGATCCCTGGACCTGGATCCGTAACAAGGAAGCTTGGCGTTCTGACGAGACGCCATGAGATCCAGTTTTGGTTTGCCCCAAAGTTGAATCAACAGTGCAAACACCTCCGGATGGAGTTCCCACTCCCCCGGATAAAAAGTCTGCCGACTTAGAAAATCCGCCTCCCAGTTCTCTACTCCTGGGATATGGATAGCTGATAGATGGCAAGAGTGAACCTCTGCCCATAGAATTATTTTTGAAACATCCAACATTGCTAGGGAACTCCTTGTTCCCCCTTGATGGTTGATGTAGGCTACAGTCGTGATATTGTCCGACTGAAATCTGATGAACCTGACCGCAGCAAGCTGAGGCCAAGCCTGAAGAGCATTGAATATCGCTCTTAGTTCCAGAATGTTTATCGGAAGGAGTGCCTCCTCCTGAGTCCACGAGCCCTGAGCCTTCAGGGAGTTCCAGACTGCACCCCAGCCCAAAAGGCTGGCATCTGTCGTTACTATTGTCCAATCTGGACTGCAGAAGGTCATACCCTTGGACAGATGGACCCGAGATAGCCACCAGAGAAGAGAATCCCTGGTCTCTTGATCCAGATTTAGTAGAGGGGACAAATCTGTGTAATCCCCATTCCACTGACTGAGCATGCAGAGTTGCAGTGGTCTGAGATGTAGGCGGGCAAACGGCACTATGTCCATTGCCGCTACCATTAAGCCGATTACTTCCATACACTGAGCCACTGAAGGGCGAGAAGTAGAATAAAGAACACGGCAGGAATTAAGAAGTTTTGACAACCTGGCCTCTGTCAGGTAAATCTTCATTTCTACAGAATCTATCAGAGTTCCTAGGAAGGAAACTCTTGTGAGGGGGGATAGAGAACTCTTTTCTTCGTTCACTTTCCACCCATGAGACCTCAGGAATGCCAGAACAATGTCCGTATGGGAACTGGCGATTTGAAAATTCGACGCCTGTATCAGAATGTCGTCTAGGTAAGGGGCTACTGCTATACCCCGCGGCCTTAGGACCGCTAGGAGTGACCCTAGAACCTTCGTAAAGATTCTTGGTGCCGTAGCTAACCCAAAGGGAAGAGCCACAAACTGGTAATGCCTGTCTAGGAAGGCGAACCTGAGAAACCGATGATGATCTCTGTGTATCGGAATGTGAAGATAAGCATCCTTTAAGTCCACGGTAGCCATATATTGACCCTCCTGGATCATAGGTAGGATGGTTCGAATAGTCTCCATCTTGAAGGATGGGACCCTGAGAAATTTGTTTAGGATCTTGAGATCTAAGATTGGTCTGAAGGTTCCCTCTTTCTTGGGAACTACAAACAGATTTGAATAGAAGCCTTGCCCCTGTTCCTCCTTTGGAACTGGGTGGATCACTCCCATAACTAGGAGGTCTTGAACACAATGTAAGAATGCCTCTCTCTTTATCTGGTTTGCAGATAATTGTGAGAGATGAAATCTCCCTTTTGGGGAAGAAGCTTTAAAGTCCAGAAGATATCCCTGGGACACAATTTCCAACGCCCAGGGATCCTGGACATCTCTTGCCCAAGCCTGGGCGAAGAGAGAAAGTCTGCCCCCTACTAGATCCGTTTCCGGATCGGGGCTGATCTTTCATGTTGTCTTAGAGGCAGCAGCAGGTTTTTTGGCCTGCTTTCCTTTGTTCCAAGCCTGGTTAGGTCTCCAGACCGGCTTGGACTGGGCAAAATTTCCCTCTTGTTTTGTATTAGAGGAAGTTGAAGCTGTGCCACTCTTGAAGTTTCGAAAGGAACAAAAATTAGTCTGTTTGGTCCTTAATTTGTTGGACCTATCCTGAGGAAGGGCGTGACCTTTTCCTCCAGTAATATCATAAATGATCTCTTTCAGTCCAGGTCCAAATAGGGTCTGCCCCTTGAAGGGAATGTTGAGAAGCTTAGACTTTGAAGTAACGTCAGCTGACCAGGATTTAAGCCATAGCGCCCTACGCGCCTGAATAGCAAAACCTGAGTTCTTAGCCGTTAGCTTGGTTAAATGAACAACGGCGTCAGAAACAAATGAATTGGCTAGCTTAAGAGCTTTAAGCTTGTCAAGGATATCATTCAATGGGGTTTCTACCTGTAGAGCCTCTTCTAGAGACTCAAACCAGAAGGCCGCAGCAGCAGTGACAGGGGCAATGCATGCAAGGGGCTGGAGAATAAAACCTTGTTGAATAAAAATTTTCTTAAGGTAACCCTCTAATTTTTTGTCCATTGGATCTAGAAAAGCACAACTGTCCTCGACAGGGATAGTTGTATGCTTCGCTAGGGTAGAGACTGCTCCCTCCACCTTAGGGACCGTTTGCCACAAGTCCCGTGTAGCGGCATCTATAGGAAACATCTTTTTAAAAACAGGAGGGGGAGAGAACGGTACACCTGGTCTATCCCATTCCTTAGTAATAATTTCTGAAAACCTCTTAGGTATTGGAAAAACATCAGTGTAAACAGGCACTGCATAGTATTTATCCAATTTACACAATTTCTCTGGGACTACAATGGCGTCACAGTCATCCAGAGTTGCTAAAACCTCCCTGAGCAACACGCGGAGGTGTTCAAGCTTAAATTTAAAGAGACATATCAGAATCAGGTTGAAGTGTCTTCCCTGAGTCAGAAAAATCACCCACAGATAGAAGCTCTCCTTCTTCGGCTTCTGCACATTGTGAGGGTATATCAGACATAGCTACTAAAGCGTCAGAGAGCTCTGTATTTGTTCTAGCCCCAGAGCTGTCTCGCTTTCCTTGTAACCCTGGCAGTTTGGACAATACCTCTGTAAGGGTATGATTCATAACTGCCGCCATGTCTTGTAAAGTATACGCAATGGGCGCGCTAGATGTACTTGGCGTCCCTTGAGTGGGAGTTATAGGCTCTGACACGTGGGGAGAGTTAGTCGGCATAACTTCCCCCTTGTCAATTTCCTCTGGTGATAAATCTTTTAAAGCCAGAATATGGTCTTTATAACTTATAGTAAGATCAGTGCATTTGGTACGCATTCTAAGAGGGGGTTCCACAATGGCTTCTAAACATAATGAACAAGGAGTTTCCTCTATGTCAGACATGCTTAACAGACTAGTAATGAGACCAGCAAGCTTGGAAAACACTTTAATTAATGTGAAAAAGCAGAATATAAAAAACGGTACTGTGCCTTTAAGGGAAAAAAACAAACACAAAAACTGCAAAATAGACTAAAATAGCATTGCACCCAATTTCAAATGGATGATTAACCCCTCAGGCTCAAAAACTAAGCAGAAAAACGGGAAAACCGTTATAACAGTCACAAGCAAACTGCCACAGCTCTACTGTGGCTCCTACCTTCCCATAAATTGACTTTTGTAGGCACAAAAACCCTTTACAGAGGACCAATATGTCAGGGGACTCCTTCAGGGAAGCTGGATGTCTCAGAATGTAAAAACTACTGCGCAATTAGAGCACGAAAATAGGCCCCTCCCACCATGTACACAAAGTGAAAGGGCCATAAATAACTACTCCTAGGAGAAATCTAGTCAGCCATGTGGAAAACTAGGCCCCAAATAAAGATTTATCACCCTTACTAAAAAACGTTCTTTATATATCATGCAAATGTTTTACATACTAAGCCATAAGAGCAAGTAACATGAATATTACCCTTTACTGCAAGCACAATGCCAGTCGTTTGTTAAATCACTGCAATCAGGCTTACCTTAAATATATCAGGCAATGTCAGCATTTTCTACACCCTATCATCTCTCTAGAAAAAAATATACTGAACATACCTCAGAGCAGTTAATTCTGCAGGCCGTTCCCCCAGCTGAAGTTTTCCCATACTCTTCAGTTATGTGTGAGAACAGCAGTGGACCTTAGTTACAACCTGCTAAGATCATCAAAAACCTCAGGCAAAACTCTTCTTCTAATTTCTGCCTGAGGTAAAAACAGTACAACGCCGGTACCGTTTAAAAATAACAAACTTTTGATTGAAGATAAACTACACTAATTTACCACATCTCTCTTGATACTTCCTTTCTTGTCGAGAGCTGCAAGAGAATGACTGGGGGTGGCAGTTAGGGGAGCAGCTATATAGACAGCTCTGCTGTGGGTGATCCTCTTGCAGCTTCCTGTTGGGAAGGAGAATATCCCACAAGTAATGGATGAATCCGTGGACTGGATACACCTTACAAGAGAAATATATTGTTAAGCTTTTTATTAAAATGTTTACAAACAACAGCAACTGCTTGACACGCGTGATTCTGGTTGACATCATCTGAGGTTTCTAATATACTTAACGATTAATCAGTTTCTACTCAAACATATGGGTGGATGTAATTTGATCAATAAAGTAAGAAGAAATTACTCTCAGAAATCTGAGGGGGTTGGGACACACACCCCTTCCTGCTTGAGTCAGCCAAGGGACAAACATAAATAAAAAGAGAGAAGCGCGGGGGGGGGGGGGCGTAGTTTAGCCACGCAGGCGGATGGCTGGGTTTTAAGTGTGCTCCTTAAATCCCTGAAAAGTATGCATTTTATCATCGGCATATACCCCTTCTAATTTCCCTAATCTACAGGGGAGCATAACGCCTAACAGCAAACCTACAAGTAGAGCTACAAGAGGACTTAGATGAGCCGTTCTGGGCTTCTTACAAAAGAGGGAAGCGTGCGGCCATTAACCTGCCTGAGGCCTGCATCTGACGACATGCGGAGACTATGCCTAAGGGCTAACTGCAGCTGCCTTTTTGACCTTACCGGAGGCGCCTAAGAGCGCGATCACACATACCGGACTTCAGTCATTTGTTGCGGCCGCTGTCGGATGAGTCCAGACTCCCTGCTAACTTTGGTGAGTGACATCGCTACACCCTCGCCCCTCTAAGTGCGTAGCTTACTTGGATCAAAACACCTAGATCGCAGCCTAGACTGAGAGATTACCTGTGTCGCAGTGGATCTTCTCTGCACCGTTAACGGCTCTTCTTATATCACCTGCGCCCTCAGTGCTGCCCTGTCACCAGGCCTCTCAGAAACATACATTAACTGACTCTGCACCTAGTCACAAAATGACATCCTATGTGCCTTTAATACTGACAGGGCTCGTGCATTAGCCGTTTTGCCTTTTGGCTTTATTTATATTCAGTGTGTACAATCCTATAGCACGGTAGGTGCCCCCCTGCTCATTTGCTTATTAACCCCACTGGAAATCACTGAGACATCCAAACGCCTCTACATCACATCAAAGGCATAACTTACCACGTGGAGTTCTCAGCAACACTGCAGGGCCTTTACATGACTCTACTCTTTTGCACCCTTTTGCTGACTGGATAGTTATGCCGTGCAAACGACAACCCAAACCAGACAAAGCTACTCCAGTGTGTACACTCACTGGTTACTTGAAGCAAGTGGAATTGCACGGCTCTGACTCACCTAATAGCATGGATCCTAACAGAGACACTCCATCTCCTATCTTGCAGACGGCTGACCCACTGGCCATGCAACCTGTAACTAAGGAAGACTTACAGCATCTCTCATCTAAAGAGGATATCAGGAATGCTGTCAAGGAGATGAGAAGTATTTTTAACGAGTTGAAGAGAGACATTAACTCCTTAGATACTAGAGTATCACACTCAGAGGCAAAGCACATATAAACATCCACCTCCATCCAACAACTGCAGTCTAAATTACAACGGCAGTCTGAAACCATCCAGAATATGTCTGATAAGGTTGAGGACCTTGATAACAGGGGCCGCCGCAACAATCTTAGGATCCGAGGGGTCTCAGAAACCATTCACCCTCCAGCGATTGAAGGCTACTTACAGAGCCTATTCCGTACCCTAAAAGACACCCCTTCATCTGGCAACATCCCCCTGGAGAGAGCGCATAGGGCTCTTCGGGCCAAACCGCCCCCTAAGTCACCCCCAGAGACATTATTGTCCGATTTTTAAATTTTAAGGACAAGGAAGACATCTTAAGGCATGCACGTATCAAGCAACCTGTGCAACATGCTGGGGAGACACTGCAGATCTTCTCAGATTTGTCTCCAGTCACTCTGCAAAAGAGGAGAGATCTGGCACATATTACGGAGAAGCTAAGGGCACACAAGATTCCGTATAGGTGGGGTTTCCCTGTATCTCTAGCAGCTACCTGGCACAATAAAACAGCGATCTTTCACCCAGGATCAGACCCTCAAGCTTTCTTTGCAAGCCTTGAGATTGAAGAGTCTACGTCACAGCAGCTCTCTAACAGCAGTGTCCCTCACTCACCTACCTGAGGGGACCTTGTTCTCCTTACACCCGCTTTTGACCAGTGGAGAGCGGACCCTACTTCTGAGTTTGCAGCACTCTGTATCCTTTTGACCAAGCTAAGTACCTTGATATGATACGATGGTCCTCTTCTGACTCGCAGGATTGGACACTTATAGAAACTGCCTTTATCTAACTGCCAGATTTGTACCTGAACTTATGTATGGGCCACACCTTGGGTCCCCTGAACTGGCGACTCTATCTGTTAGACGGTTAATGTTATATATAATGTTCACCCTATAATATTGAGTTTTGCACTCTCCTATATGATGTTATATGTTTGTTAGGTTTTTACAATGTTCTTTAATATGCTATTATTACAGATGCTATTGCATGTATCAGAGAATGTGAGCTCCCTTTCTCTCTTATGCTCCCCTCTCCCTCCCTCCCTCCCTCCCCCTCCTTCCTTCTCCCCTCCCTCCCTCCCTCCCCCTCCTTCCTTCTCCCCTCTCTCCCTCCCCCCCTCCCCTCCCTCCCCTTGCCTCACAACCTTAGTAACTATTTTTACCCAGTCAGCAGATTTTTAATTGATTCTAGGTACGGGCCACATCTTGGGTCCCTTGAATTTGTGACTCTTTTTGTTAAATAATTGACGTCATTAAGGTTCACTTTACACTATTATCATTTACACTCTTTAATATCACCCCACCCTCTTATTTCTCCCCCTCCCTCCCCCCCCCCCCCCTCCCCCTCCTTCCTCCCTTCTCCCAGCTTCCTTCCCCTTTTCCCCCTCACCCAATCATATCTGACGTTGCCTTCATCTAGTCACCAGATTCTTATTAGATCACTGGGGGGGCCACTCTCTAGTTCCCTTGTACTGACGACCCTATATTCTAGACAGTTGAAGTTACAGTTAAGACTCAAGCCTTGAGATTGAAGAGTCTACGTCACAGCAGCTCTTTAACAACAGTGTCCCTCACTCACCTACCTGAGGAGACCTTGTTCTCCTTACACCTGCTTTTGATCAGCAGAGAGCAGACCCTACCTCTGAGATGGCAGCACTATGTATCCTTTTGAACAAGCTAAGTACCTTGTTATGACACGACGGTCCTCTTCTGGCCTGCAGGGTTGGACACTTATAGAAACTGCCTTTACCTAACCGCCAGATCTATACCTGAACTGATGTATGGGTCACGCCTAGGGTCCCCTGAACTGGCGACTCTATCTGTTGGACGGTTAATGTTATATTTAATGTTCACCCTATAATATTGAGTTTTGCACTCTCTTAAATGATGTTATATGTTTGTTAGGTCATTACAATGTTCTTTAATATGTTATTATTACTGATGTTATTGCATGTATCAGAAAATGTGAGCGTCCTTTTTCTCTTACGCTCCCCTCTCTCTCCCTCCTTCCCTCTTCTCCCCCCCCTTCCCTCTTCTCCCCCCCTTCCCTCTTCTCCCCCCCTTCCCTCTTCTCCCCCCTTCCCCTTACCCTCCCCCCCCTTGCCACTCAACCTTAGTAACTATTTTTACCCAGTCATCAGATTTTTAATTGATCCTAGGTACGGGCCACATTTTGGGTCCCTTGTATTTGTGACTCTTTTTGGTAAATAATTGATGACATCATTAAGGCTCACTCTACACTATTATCATTTGCACTCTCTAATATCACCCTACCCTCTTATTCCTCCCCCCCTCCCCCTCCTTCCTCCTTTCTCCCAGCCTCCTTCCCCCCTTTCCCCTTCGCCCAATACCAGCTGATTGAGATCATTACAATACTCTTTGATATGCTATTATTATTGACGCCTTTGTCCTCACCACAGAGCGTGTATATCCTTTCCTTTTGAGCTCCCCTCTCCCCCCCTCCTCCTCCCTTGTTCTTCCCTTCCCCCTTCCCCCTCTCCCCTTTTCGCCCCATTTCCCCCCCCCTCCTTTTTACCTCCCTCTCCTTTCCCCTCCTCCCCCTTACCCCCATGCCGTAATGCTACATTAACCAGGGGCTGATAAGCCTACTGGTTACTTCTTAACATACTTCAATGCGTACTGTTTTAGGGATTACTTCCCCTTTTTTCTTTTTTACTTTACTTCTTTATTGCCGTAAACGTACTTTTCTTTTCTTAACTTGCTTCCCTTGTTTAGGGACATATTTAACCTGCTCTTTTATTCTTTTATTTCTCTCCCCCTCCCTAGTGAATCTATTGTTCCCTACCCCTTTATTTTTCTTCCCTGCTAGACTCTACCCCCTCCAGTCCTCTCCTTCTCCCCCCCCCTTTTTTTCTTTCTCCTCTTCTCTCCCCCCCCCCCCTCAGGATGGCCCACAAGAATGGCAAATTCGGCTCCCATGGCTTGACTTTTACAACCATCAACGCCAAAGGCCTAAATGACCCGGGCAAGAGGTCTATAGCATTTCGAGAGCTTAATAAGCTCCATAGCCATATTCTTTTTGTTCAGGAGACTCATTTCCGCAGAGGACGCGAACCTGAGTGGTTCAACAAACAGTACCTGATGGCACTTTTCGCTTCAGGACGGTCCAAAAGATGTGGTGTTGGCATTTTAATCCATCACACCGTCCCATTGAAAATCAGAGAAGGCCTTCGACCGGGTTGATTGGCTTTTTCTGCATCGGGTCTTAAAGACCATGAACTTTGGAGCCTCTTTTATAAATATGGTGTTTGCACTGTATTCAACACCGAATGCCAGAGTTCGTGTTAACAACACCTTGTCAGACACCTTCTCTATTACGAACGGCACTAGGCAGGGGTGCCCCTTGTCGCCCCTTCTGTTTGCCCTCTCTATAGAGGCGTTGGCTCAAAAAATTCGAGACAATCCACAAATCAGTTGGCTACGGCTGGGCGACACGGACTACAAGCAGGCTCTTTACGCCGATGATATCCTCTATACACTAACTAATATAGAAACCTCACTCCCAGAATTACTAGCTGAATTATCACAATATGGAGAGCTCTCCAACTTCCACCTAAATCTAACCAAATCGGAAATCTTAAACATTAATGCCCCTTCGGCGCAGGTCGAAAGACTAGCTCAAAATTACCAAATACCTACAGCCACTTCTAAATTGAAATACCTGGGTATTCATTTGTCAGCACGCTCCACAGACCTTTTTAAAAATAACTTCCTGGCCTTACGCAGGGAAATTACGAACGACTTGCCCTCTTGGTCAAATAAAATGTTATCCTGGCTTGGTAAAATAAGTCTAATTAAAATGAACATTCTCCCCCGTATCCTGTACTTGCTGCAAACTGTCCCTGTGGCCCTGCCTAGGGATTTTCTCCCCCAACTTCAGCGTACACTGGAGCAGTTTGTTTGGTCAGGGGTTAAGCCCAGGGTACCTAGAAAAACACTATACCTACCCCGTGAAAGGGGCGGCCTGGGCTTCCCAGACTTGGCAACATATAGGAGAGCAATCTTCTTACAAAGGTTAGTTGAACTGTCTCATAATTCAACCCAAAAACAGTGGGTCAGGCTGGAGGGACGAATCTTTGATATGCATAACATCGGCACTTTAGCTTGGATTCCCCAACCTAGTTGCCCCGCCCGAATACAGAAATATCATCTTACACTAACTACACTGCAGGAATGGGACAGACTTTTGGCTACCTCTACACACATTTCCTCGATACATTCCCCTTTGCTCCCAATCATAGAAAACCCAGAAATTCCATACCATGCACTGGGGACCCGTATGAGTACGCACTACACCCTTCGCGAGGGCACTCTACACTACGCTATGCATGAGGGTAAACTTCGCTCACAGCTAGACATGTCTAAACAATTTGGCGATCTTTTCTCCTCCTAGCTCCGATACCACCAGCTCTCGCACTACCTCACTCACCATAGACACAGGGATAGGTTTCTGAGGGACCTCACACCCTTTGAGACTCTCTGCTCTGGCACATCCTGCCCATAATGTTTGATCTCAAAGATATATAAGCTCCTACTCTTACCGCCTGACACTCGACTCCCCTCTTTTACTTTGGCCTGGGACAAGGACCTTAACAACACTATTGAGGAAGAGGACTGGATACGTTCTTTTACTTTAACCAAACGATCCTCTGTCTCGGCAACTGTCCAAGAAGTACATCTAAAGCTCTTAACCAGATGGTATCATACACCAGTGAGGTTACATAAATACTTCCCCTCGGCCAGTTCTCTGTGTTGGAGGGGATGCGGTGAGCACGGCTCCCTGATCCACATTTGGTGGTCGTGCCCCAGGCTGAGAGATTTCTGGACGACTGTGACAGAGACCATGTCCCGTAAGGCACAGGTCCTTGTCCCTAATACCCCTGAGACCATGTTGTTATTACAGCTCCCTAAGACCAAAGACGTATTTGCTAGAGCCCTCCTCCTGCTAATGATCACAGGGGCCAAAAGATTGATCCCTAGGAAATGGAAATCCACTCAGGCTCCTTCCCTTGATGAGTGGTTTGCCTCAGTGGATGACTTACTACAATTGGAGAGGCTGCATTAATTTAAGATTGGCCAACTAGAGTTCCATGAGATGATGCTGGCGGTGTGGAGAGGCACTCCTTTGTAGGGCCCTGCTATGTGGAGCCTTCCTCCCCCCCTTCCTTTTTTTTTTTTTTTTCCCCTCTCCTTCCTTCCCCTTCCCGCTATGATGTGTCCTCCCCCCTCTTCTTTTTCTCTCACTTTTCTTTCCTCTTTCTTATATTATATGTGTTCTTTTTTGTGTAATATGTTATAAGTACAAGTTTGAATTGTTTATGACATAATTGCTTGATACAACAAAAAACCAAAACTTTGTCAAGCTTTGTATCCTCGGAGGAACCTGGATCTCTAATCCCCCCCCCCCCCCCCCGGGGAATTTCTTGATTCTTCAGAAGCATAGTTATAATGGACTTTAGTCACAATGAGCTGAATAATGACTTCTTTATGTTCAGACCGTTTGCAAACGGTAAACAGAGATGTATAATGTGACCTTATTGTTTACTTCTGAGTCTTCCTTAATAAAGCTTGTTTAAAAAGAAAAAAAAAAGAAAGAAAGAAAAAAAAAGAGAGAAGCGCTAAACCTGGGAACGAACAATAGCATAATAGCTTGTTCTTTGGCTAGAAGCAGCCTACTTTTGCTCAATATGTGCCTTTCACAGAGAAGAACTTTCCTGAAGCATATCAGTCTGATCCTGACATCACAGTACAGTCCAGCCCCGAAATACCAGGCAATCCCTCTCTGAACGAGAGAAATGGCAAAGCCCCAGACATACGTTTTGGCCTAGTGTGGGCCTCGTCAGTGATGTGCAGCCATATCCCTCTAGGCACACTGAACAACGGGTCCACGTCTGGATTCCCGCATCACACATAGGGAGACTTCCCTAAGTGTCATAATTTGTATAAATAAAAAGAGAGAAGCGCTCAACCTGAGAACGAACAATAGCATAATAGCTTGTT
Source organism: Bombina bombina (assembly GCF_027579735.1). NCBI lineage: Eukaryota > Metazoa > Chordata > Amphibia > Anura > Bombinatoridae > Bombina > Bombina bombina. The sequence goes on from NC_069504.1 coordinate 1,119,831,422, forward strand.
CTATGGCTAGTTACCACTCAAGAAGCAGCCTCCTTTTGCTCAACAACAGCACAGGCAGCAAGCAAGCTAGGGAACTCTTGATACTATCCTGCCTGCTCCTTGCAAGATTATACCATATGGGTGAGGGAAACCAACATGGTTCTCTCCATAAACAAACTGGGGAAATCAGAGGGATACATTTCTCAATGGTACAGTAGTGCCTGCATGTTAGAATTACTTGAGAGATCACAGGCTACATCACAACAAATGTTCAGAAGGAGGTTGCACCATTCTAGTAGTGAGTAAGTTGTACTGAGAGACGTCTAACCTCCGTTCTTCATCTGTACAAAATAAACAATTTGGTTGTTTTTTTTTAGCTCCACTTGAACTACTGCCCTTTATAAACTGAATAGGCTCAAGTACGAAGTGGAGGAAGGGTGTGTAGAGGTAGGTCCCCACTTCTTCAGAATTCTGGGAGGCTTTTGTACTTTAGTGGTGAAAGACAATTTACCCACCTGTAAAGATATATTTCTTTGAAAATGAGAGAAATTCTTAAGTTGATATCAAACTCTTTAAAAAGAGTGTAAATGTTCATAGTCGGTCAAATTAATTTAAAGTACAGAAATAATTCAAATGTGCTAAAAGTCAATTTATCATAGATCTAAAGTGTCCCCAACAGACCGCCACCCTCAAGGTGTGAAAAGTGTAATTTCAGAAGACATAATGTCTATACAAAACACCTTTTTCCTGAACACTGTGAGCCTAAATAATGCTCTAGCCTTTTATCCTTTCCTCTTGGGGGGTAATAATGCTGGGGCTACCACTGTAAACCACATTTTAGTTCATAATTTGCTCACGAGAATAATAAACTAAAATTTAGCAATAAATAAAATAAGATTTTGGGGCCAGCAAGCACCATGAAACTCAGAGATCATAAATGAATGAACCAATTCAGAAGATGATTCTAATTATGACATGAAAACCTTTTATTATAAAAATGACGATGTCGCCAAAGGCTCAGCACAAAGTACTGTACACAGAAATATGAATTCTCCACTTTCTGCGACTACACCTGATTTTTCAGTTGAACAAACCTAATTTTACCTTAATTTCCAGCTGGATTTCTGTAAAGGCAGACGTGATGGACAATGCAGCCTTGTTCACACCTTTGGGTTTTAGCTCCCATGATTGGAACGGCATATTGAGGTGAGAATCCTGAATCAGGGAAAATGTGTAAAACCCTTCCATGCTGAAGCATAATTCTTTCAGTTCATTGTTGTATTTTTTCTGGGAGATCATGTCAAATTTCCAGTTTTTGTCTAAAGGACAGAAAAGAAAAAATAATAAAAATTTAAGAAAAAATGTAAATTTTTTTGATGAACAAGTTTAGGTGAATGCCAAAGCTTTAATTCTGGTGATGTACCAAGAATGGATAGAGCATGTTAGGATTAGCAATAAATCCACAACCTTGTTTAAAAGTAGCAACAACAGAAAATGTCAGCACCGCTGTATATATTTAACAGCTGAAGAAGAATCTATCAATATTATCTTACATCTACTTTATAAAGGGTTCAATATTTTTCATTTACTGATATCATTCTAACATTTCCTCCTGGGACAAGCTTATTAAAGGAGCCAGATTTATTTCACCTCCTCAGCTGTTTAAATGTCCGTATTGCACCACCAACATATTAACTGTGTTCTGTTACTTGTGTTTACTAATCAGTAACAGAATGCTGCTCATTACTAAGCTTTTTTTCTCTAGTGTGTTTCTTTCTCCTTTTATGTCTGCATGTCTGTTCTACTCACTGTATGTTCATCTCTATGGTGCTGTCTCTTTATGTCTATTCTACTCACTGTATGTTCATCTCTATGGTGCTGTCTCTTCATGTCTGTTCTACTCACTGTATGTTCATCTCTATGGTGCTGTCTCTTTATGTCTATTCTACTCACTGTATGTTCATCTCTATGGTGCTGTCTCTTTATGTCTGTTCTACTCACTGTATGTTCATCTCTATGGTGCTGTCTCTTCATGTCTGTTCTACTCACTGTATGTTCATCTCTATGGTGCTGTCTCTTCATGTCTGTTCTACTCACTGTATGTTCATCTCTATGGTGCTGTCTCTTTATGTCTATTCTACTCACTGTATGTTCCTCTCTATGGTGCTGTCTATTTATGTCTGTTCTACTCACTGTATGTTCATCTCTATGGTGCTGTCCCTTTATGTCTATTCTACTCACTGTATGTTCCTCTCTATGGTGCTGTCTCTTTATGTCTATTCTACTCACTGTATGTTCCTCTCTATGGTGATGTCCCTTTATGTCTATTCTACTCACTGTATGTTCCTCTCTATGGTGATGTCCCTTTATGTCTATTCTACTCACTGTATGTTCATCTCTATGGTGCTGTCTATTTATGTCTATTCTACTCACTGTATGTTCATCTCTATGGTGCTGTCCCTTTATGTCTATTCTACTCACTGTATGTTCCTCTCTATGGTGCTGTCTCTTTATGTCTATTCTACTCACTGTATGTTCCTCTCTATGGTGCTGTCTCTTTATGTCTATTCTACTCACTGTATGTTCCTCTCTATGGTGCTGTCTCTTTATGTCTATTCTACTCACTGTATGTTCCTCTCTATGGTGCTGTCTCTTTATGTCTATTCTACTCACTGTATGTTCATCTCTATGGTGCTGTCTATTTATGTCTATTCTACTCACTGTATGTTCATCTCTATGGTGCTGTCCCTTTATGTCTATTCTACTCACTGTATGTTCCTCTCTATGGTGCTGTCTCTTTATGTCTATTCTACTCACTGTATGTTCCTCTCTATGGTGCTGTCCCTTTATGTCTATTCTACTCACTGTATGTTCCTCTCTATGGTGCTGTCCCTTTATGTCTGTTCTACTCACTGTATGTTCATCTCTATGGTTCTGTCTCTTTATGTCTATTCTACTCACTGTATGTTCCTCTCTATGGTGCTGTCTCTTTATGTCTATTCTACTCACTGTATGTTCCTCTCTATGGTGATGTCTCTTTATGTCTGTTCTACTCACTGTATGTTCCTCTCTATGGTGCTGTCCCTTTATGTCTGTTCTACTCACTGTATGCTCCTCTCTATGGTGCTGTCTCTTTATGTCTATTCTACTCACTGTATGTTCATCTCTATGGTGCTGTCTCTTTATGTCTATTCTACTCACTGTATGTTCCTCTCTATGGTGCTGTCCCTTTATGGCTGTTCTACTCACTGTATGTTCCTCTCTATGGTGCTGTCTCTTCATGTCTGTTCTACTCACTGTATGTTCCTCTCTATGGTGCTGTCTCTTCATGTCTGTTCTACTCGCTGTATGTTCCTCTCTATGGTGCTGTCCCTTTATGTCTATTCTACTCACTGTATGTTCCTCTCTATGGTGCTGTCTCTTTATGTCTATTCTACTCACTGTATGTTCCTCTCTATGGTGCTGTCTCTTCATGTCTGTTCTGCTCACTGTATGTTCCTCTCTATGGTGCTGTCTCTTTATGTCTATTCTACTCACTGTACGTTCCTCTTTATTGTGCTGTCCCTTTATGTCTGTTCTACTCACTGTATGTTCCTCTCTATGGTGCTGTCTCTTTATGTCTGTTCTACTCACTGTATGTCCCTCTCTATGGTGCTGTCTCTTTATGTCTGTTCTACTCACTGTATGTCCCTCTCTCTGGTGCTTCTTCTATTTATGTCTGTTCTACTCACTGTATGTCCCTCTCTATGGTGCTGTCTCTTTATGTCTGTTCTACTTACTGTATGTCCCTCTCTCTGGTGCTTCTTCTATTTATGTCTGTTCTACTCACTGTATGTTCCTCTCTATGGTGCTGTCTCTTTATGTCTGTTCTACTTACTGTATGTCCCTCTCTCTGGTGCTTCTTCTATTTATGTCTGTTCTACTTACTGTATGTCCCTCTCTCTGGTGCTGTCTCTTCATGTCTGTTCTACTCACTGTATGTCCCTCTCTATGGTGCTGTCCCTTTATGGCTGTTCTACTCACTGTATGTTCCTCTCTATGGTGCTGTCTCTTCATGTCTGTTCTACTCACTGTATGTCCCTCTCTATGGTGCTGTCCCTTTATGTCTATTCTACTCACTGTATGTTCCTCTCTATGGTGCTGTCTCTTCATGTCTGTTCTACTCACTGTATGTTCCTCTCTATGGTGCTGTCTCTTTATGTCTATTCTACTCACTGTATGTCCCTCTCTATGGTGCTGTCTCTTTATATCTGTTCTACTCACTGTATGTTCCTCTCTATGGTGCTGTCTCTTTATGTCTGTTCTACTCACTGTATGTCCCTCTCTATGGTGCTGTCTCTTTATGTCTGTTCTACTCACTGTATGTCCCTCTCTCTGGTGCTTCTTCTATTTATGTCTGTTCTACTCACTGTATGTCCCTCTCTATGGTGCTGTCTCTTCATGTCTGTTCTACTCACTGTATGTTCCTCTCTATGGTGCTTCTTCTATTTATGTCTGTTCTATTCACTGTATGTTCCTCTCTATGGTGCTGTCTCTTTATGACTATTCTACTCACTGTATGTTCCTCTCTATGGTGCTGTCCCTTCATGTCTGTTCTACTCACTGTATGTTCCTCTCTATGGTGCTGTCTCTTTATTTCTATTCTACTCACTGTATGTTCCTCTTTATTGTGCTGTCCCTTTATGTCTGTTCTACTCACTGTATGTTCCTCTCTATGGTGCTGTCTCTTTATGTCTGTTCTACTCACTGTATGTCCCTCTCTATGGTGCTGTCTCTTTATGTCTGTTCTACTCAATGTATGTCCCTCTCTCTGGTGCTTCTTCTATTTATGTCTGTTTTACTCACTGTATGTCCCTCTCTATGGTGCTGTCTCTTCATGTCTGTTCTACTCACTGTATGTTCCTCTCTATGGTGCTGTCTCTTCATGTCTGATCTACTCACTGTATGTCCCTCTCTCTGGTGCTTCTTCTATTTATTTCTGTTCTACTCACTGTATGTCCCTCTCTCTACTGCTGTCTCTTCATGTCTGTTCTACTCACTGTATGTCCCTCTCTCTGGTGCTTCTTCTATTTATGTCTGTTCTACTCACTGTATGTTCATCTCTATGGTGCTGTCCCTCTATGTCTGTTCTACTCACTGTATGTCCCTCTCTCTGCTGCTTTCTCTTTATGTCTGTTCTACTCACTGTATGTCCCTCTCTATGGTGCTGTCTCTTTATGTCTGTTCTACTCACTGTATGTCCCTCTCTCTGGTGCTTCTTCTATTTATGTCTGTTCTACTCACTGTATGTTCCTCTTTATTGTGCTGTCCCTTTATGTCTGTTCTACTCACTGTATGTCCCTCTCTCTACTGCTGTCTCTTCATGTCTGTTCTACGCACTGTATGTCCCTCTCTCTGCTGCTGTCTCTTCATGTCTGTTCTACTCACTGTATGTCCCTCTCTCTACTGCTGTCTCTTCATGTCTGTTCTACTCACTGTATGTCCCTCTCTATGGTGCTGTCTCTTTATGTCTGTTCTACTCACTGTATGTCCCTCTCTATGGTGCTGTCCCTCTATGTCTGTTCTACTCACTGTATGTCCCTCTCTATGGTGCTGTCTCTTTATGTCTGTTCTACTCACTGTATGTCCCTCTCTATGGTGCTGTCTCTTTATGTCTGTTCTACTCACTGTATGTCCCTCTCTCTGCTGCTGTCTCTTCATGTCTGTTCTACTCACTGTATGTCCCTCTCTCTGCTGCTGTCTCTTCATGTCTGTTCTACTCACTGTATGTCCCTCTCTCTACTGCTGTCTCTTCATGTCTGTTCTACTCACTGTATGTCCCTCTCTATGGTGCTGTCCCTTTATGTCTGTTCTACTCACTGTATGTCCCTCTCTCTGGTGCTGTCTCTTTATGACTGTTCTACTTACTGTATGTCCCTCTCTCTGGTGCTGTCTCTTCATGTCTGTTCTACTCACTGTATGTCCCTCTCTCTGGTGCTTCTTCTATTTATGTCTGTTCTACTCACTGTATGTCCCTCTCTATGGTGCTTCTTCTATTTATGTCTGTTCTACCCACTGTATGTCCCTCTCTATGGTGCTGTCTCTTCATGTATGTTCTACTCACTGTATGTCCCTCTCTATGGTGCTGTCTCTTTATGTCTGTTCTACTCACTGTATGTTTCTCTCTCTGCTGCTGTCTCTTCATGTCTGTTCTACTCACTGTATGTCTCTCTCTATGGTGCTGTCTCTTTATGTTTGTTCTACTCACTGTATGTCCCTCTCTATGGTGCTGTCCCTTCATGTCTGTTCTACTCACTGTATGTTCCTCTCCATGGTGCTGTCTCTTTATGTCTATTCTACTCACTGTATGTTCCTCTCTATGGTGATGTCTCTTTATGTCTGTTCTACTCACTGTATGTTCCTCTCTATGGTGCTGTCCCTTTATGTCTGTTCTACTCACTGTATGCTCCTCTCTATGGTGCTGTCTCTTTATGTCTATTCTACTCACTGTATGTTCATCTCTATGGTGCTGTCTCTTTATGTCTATTCTACTCACTGTATGTTCCTCTCTATGGTGCTGTCCCTTTATGGCTGTTCTACTCACTGTATGTTCCTCTCTATGGTGCTGTCTCTTCATGTCTGTTCTACTCACTGTATGTTCCTCTCTATGGTGCTGTCTCTTCATGTCTGTTCTACTCGCTGTATGTTCCTCTCTATGGTGCTGTCCCTTTATGTCTATTCTACTCACTGTATGTTCCTCTCTATGGTGCTGTCTCTTTATGTCTATTCTACTCACTGTATGTTCCTCTCTATGGTGCTGGTGCTGTCTCTTCATGTCTGTTCTGCTCACTGTATGTTCCTCTCTATGGTGCTGTCTCTTTATGTCTATTCTACTCACTGTACGTTCCTCTTTATTGTGCTGTCCCTTTATGTCTGTTCTACTCACTGTATGTTCCTCTCTATGGTGCTGTCTCTTTATGTCTGTTCTACTCACTGTATGTCCCTCTCTATGGTGCTGTCTCTTTATGTCTGTTCTACTCACTGTATGTCCCTCTCTCTGGTGCTTCTTCTATTTATGTCTGTTCTACTCACTGTATGTCCCTCTCTATGGTGCTGTCTCTTTATGTCTGTTCTACTTACTGTATGTCCCTCTCTCTGGTGCTTCTTCTATTTATGTCTGTTCTACTCACTGTATGTTCCTCTCTATGGTGCTGTCTCTTTATGTCTGTTCTACTTACTGTATGTCCCTCTCTCTGGTGCTTCTTCTATTTATGTCTGTTCTACTTACTGTATGTCCCTCTCTCTGGTGCTGTCCCTTTATGGCTGTTCTACTCACTGTATGTTCCTCTCTATGGTGCTGTCTCTTCATGTCTGTTCTACTCACTGTATGTCCCTCTCTATGGTGCTGTCCCTTTATGTCTATTCTACTCACTGTATGTTCCTCTCTATGGTGCTGTCTCTTCATGTCTGTTCTACTCACTGTATGTTCCTCTCTATGGTGCTGTCTCTTTATGTCTATTCTACTCACTGTATGTCCCTCTCTATGGTGCTGTCTCTTAATATCTGTTCTACTCACTGTATGTTCCTCTCTATGGTGCTGTCTCTTTATGTCTGTTCTACTCACTGTATGTCCCTCTCTATGGTGCTGTCTCTTTATGTCTGTTCTACTCACTGTATGTCCCTCTCTCTGGTGCTTCTTCTATTTATGTCTGTTCTACTCACTGTATGTCCCTCTCTATGGTGCTGTCTCTTCATGTCTGTTCTACTCACTGTATGTTCCTCTCTATGGTGCTTCTTCTATTTATGTCTGTTCTATTCACTGTATGTTCCTCTCTATGGTGCTGTCTCTTTATGACTATTCTACTCACTGTATGTTCCTCTCTATGGTGCTGTCCCTTCATGTCTGTTCTACTCACTGTATGTTCCTCTCTATGGTGCTGTCTCTTTATTTCTATTCTACTCACTGTATGTTCCTCTTTATTGTGCTGTCCCTTTATGTCTGTTCTACTCACTGTATGTTCCTCTCTATGGTGCTGTCTCTTTATGTCTGTTCTACTCACTGTATGTCCCTCTCTATGGTGCTGTCTCTTTATGTCTGTTCTACTCAATGTATGTCCCTCTCTCTGGTGCTTCTTCTATTTATGTCTGTTTTACTCACTGTATGTCCCTCTCTATGGTGCTGTCTCTTCATGTCTGTTCTACTCACTGTATGTTCCTCTCTATGGTGCTGCCTCTTCATGTCTGATCTACTCACTGTATGTCCCTCTCTCTGGTGCTTCTTCTATTTATTTCTGTTCTACTCACTGTATGTCCCTCTCTCTACTGCTGTCTCTTCATGTCTGTTCTACTCACTGTATGTCCCTCTCTCTGGTGCTTCTTCTATTTATGTCTGTTCTACTCACTGTATGTTCATCTCTATGGTGCTGTCCCTCTATGTCTGTTCTACTCACTGTATGTCCCTCTCTCTGCTGCTTTCTCTTTATGTCTGTTCTACTCACTGTATGTCCCTCTCTATGGTGCTGTCTCTTTATGTCTGTTCTACTCACTGTATGTCCCTCTCTCTGGTGCTTCTTCTATTTATGTCTGTTCTACTCACTGTATGTTCCTCTTTATTGTGCTGTCCCTTTATGTCTGTTCTACTCACTGTATGTCCCTCTCTCTACTGCTGTCTCTTCATGTTTGTTCTACTCACTGTATGTCCCTCTCTCTGCTGCTGTCTCTTCATGTCTGTTCTACTCACTGTATGTCCCTCTCTCTACTGCTGTCTCTTCATGTCTGTTCTACTCACTGTATGTCCCTCTCTATGGTGCTGTCTCTTTATGTCTGTTCTACTCACTGTATGTCCCTCCCTATGGTGCTGTCCCTCTATGTCTGTTCTACTCACTGTATGTCCCTCTCTATGGTGCTGTCTCTTTATGTCTGTTCTACTCACTGTATGTCCCTCTCTATGGTGCTGTCTCTTTATGTCTGTTCTACTCACTGTATGTCCCTCTCTCTGCTGCTGTCTCTTCATGTCTGTTCTACTCACTGTATGTCCCTCTCTCTGCTGCTGTCTCTTCATGTCTGTTCTACTCACTGTATGTCCCTCTCTCTACTGCTGTCTCTTCATGTCTGTTCTACTCACTGTATGTCCCTCTCTATGGTGCTGTCCCTTTATGTCTGTTCTACTCACTGTATGTCCCTCTCTCTGGTGCTGTCTCTTTATGACTGTTCTACTTACTGTATGTCCCTCTCTCTGGTGCTGTCTCTTCATGTCTGTTCTACTCACTGTATGTCCCTCTCTCTGGTGCTTCTTCTATTTATGTCTGTTCTACTCACTGTATGTCCCTCTCTATGGTGCTTCTTCTATTTATGTCTGTTCTACCCACTGTATGTCCCTCTCTATGGTGCTGTCTCTTCATGTATGTTCTACTCACTGTATGTCCCTCTCTATGGTGCTGTCTCTTTATGTCTGTTCTACTCACTGTATGTTTCTCTCTCTGCTGCTGTCTCTTCATGTCTGTTCTACTCACTGTATGTCTCTCTCTATGGTGCTGTCTCTTTATGTTTGTTCTACTCACTGTATGTCCCTCTCTATGGTGCTGTCCCTTCATGTCTGTTCTACTCACTGTATGTTCCTCTCTATGGTGCTGTCTCTTTATGTCTATTCTACTCACTGTATGTTCCTCTCTATGGTGCTGTCTCTTCATGTTTGTTCTACTCACTGTATGTTCCTCTCTATGGTGCTGTCTCTTTATGTCTATTCTACTCACTGTATGTTCCTCTTTATTGTGCTGTCTCTTTATGTCTGTTCTACTCACTGTATGTTCCTCTCTATGGTGCTGTCTCTTTATGTCTGTTCTACTCACTGTATGTCCCTCTCTATGGTGCTGTCTCTTTATGTCTGTTCTACTTACTGTATGTCCCTCTCTCTAATGCTTCCTCTTCATGTCTGTTCTACTCACTGTATGTCCCTCTCTATGGTGCTGTTTCTTTATGTCTGTTCTACTTACTGTATGTCCCTCTCTCTGGTGCTGTCTCTTCATGTCTGTTCTACTCACTGTATGTCCCTCTCTATTGTGCTGTCTCTTTATGTCTGTTCTACTCACTGTATGTCCCTCTCTCTAATGCTTCCTCTTCATGTCTGTTCTACTCACTGTATGTTCCTCTCTCTGGTGCTTCTTCTATTTATGTCTGTTCTACTCACTGTATGTCCCTCTCTATGGTGCTGTCCCTTTATGTCTGTTCTACTCACTGTATGTTCCTCTCTATGGTGCTGTCTCTTCATGTCTGTTCTACTCACTGTATGTTCCTCTCTATGGTGCAACCTCTTTTTGTCTGTTCTTCTCCCTACCTGTGCCTCTCTCTGCTTCTGCACATCTTTTCATTTCACTGCATTTCTCTCTTTGGCTGCCTGGCACTGTAAATATCTCTGACTGTTACTTTGTCCTGGTATTTTTTTATGCCATAAGGATGCTGGTTATTTAAAGTACAGTCCTCTTTCCTGCAGAACCAGTACATCTATGGTGTTTAGTCCTCTTTCCTGCAGAACCAGTACATCTATGGTGTTTAGTCCTCTTTCCTGCAGAACCAGTACATCTATGGTGTTTAGTCCTCTTTCCTGCAGAACCAGTACATCTATGGTGTTTAGTCCTCTTTCCTGCAGAACCAGTACATCTATGGTGTTTAGTCCTCTTTCCTGCAGAACCAGTACATCTATAGTGTTTAGTCCTCTTTCCTGCAGAACCAGTACATCTATGGTGTTTAGTCCTCTTTCCTGCAGAACCAGTACATCTATGGTGTTTAAGCAACCATTGCTCCTCTGTTCCTAAATTTCTGTTAGAAAGGAGTTTAGTGTTTCCATATCTTTGACTGAAATATACTGAATACTATCTATGCTTTGCCTCTGTGGATCACTCATGTTTCTTAATAACTTAAATGGGAGGTAGCAGAAGTTGTTGACTTTGTTTCTGAATTTTACCACAATTAAATTAACTTGTTTAAAAAAAAAAAAAAAAATCTATGTAAAAACAAGGTGTCAATTTTCCTTTAGTCAGCAAGTGGGGCAGTAACCATATTATTCCATGGACCTTTAATATTGGGGGGGGGGGGACATTTTCAAGTTCCACTTAGTTGGCTGATGAGTAAATGTTTTTTGTTGGTAACAGTATTCTTCAATGTAGAAGTTCTTTAAAGTTATTGTAAAGTTTAATGGATAAGTGCCCGGTAACTAAAAATAATCTTAAAAACAGGGGCACTTTCATTCTTTAAACTTTACAACACTTATTTTTTAAAATACTTAGCTTTGTGTTATGGTAAACATAACGCCGATCCTCTGTCCACAGCTCCTGCTTTCTTTAGCAGATCGATGACAAATTCGGCTTCCTCCAATTGTTGTGTGCCCCCTTTGGCATCCAGCTCGTGAGGCACGCAAGGATTAAAGGAAGCAGGTTCCTCATCAATATGCTAATGAAAGGACGAGCTGCAGGTGGAGGATCTGTGTTATATTTACCATAACGGAAAGGTGAGTAATTTAAAAAAATAAGCGTCATTGTAAAGTTTAATGAATGAAAGTGCTACTGTTTTTATGATTACTCTAAGTTACCGGGCACTTATTCATTAAACTTTACAATCGCTTTAATGACTATATAAAAGTAAATTTACCAAAAAGACAAGTACATGCACAGGGATTAAAGGGCATCCGCCCCCCTGATCTCCCTAATTTAGCTCCATGCCCCACAAGATAATGTTGTGGTGACATTTTTATGCTGTAGATATGATCTACAATCTTAAAATAGTGACTATGCATTGACACTCATTCAGTTTTAAAGTTACTTTAGATAAACAGACATTACTTTTAGCTTCCCATCTTGCAACTTGAGGTTCTTCAAAAAATATAAGATTGTTACGCATGTGCAATGATACTGTAACAGGTGGCGCTGCATGAATCTCTCCGTCCTTCTCTGGCTGTGTTACCCCTAAAGTATTTGTAAGCAGAGGGTCCTCGGGGTAAGGATGTGTCTGCAGCCCCCCACTTAAGATCTAAAAATAAATCCCGAAGTTAGTGTAACATAATCCTTTATGTTGTCTACTCAAAATAACATTTATAGCACAATATTGTAAAATATATTTTACTTTGTAAATAGATCACATACTGTTGCTAATGAAATATGATCTTTCATTTCAAATAACTAAACTTGGAAAGAATGAAAACTGAATTATAAAATGAAAACATTGTGAACAAAATGCTGTATCATATTCATCCAAAATAAGGTAACAACCAAATCCACACTATAAAGCTTTGAGAAGAATTGGCTACTAACACTGACAGTATGGGGGATCAGTAATCAATCTGATGGCCTGCAAAATGTTGTACAGAGATTGGTTAGCTCAGAATACAAGTTAATTAACATTTGTCCCTAACTGGTCATAACAAAGGAGACCAGGAACGAGGATTCCTTCACATTTTATAAGAGGTGTATTTCTGATTTGCTGAACCTTTTTACTGTGATAACAAAATTATAATGTTAAATGATTTTAAAACATTTCTTTTGCATTGCAGTGCTTAATTGACCGTATATACTATGTGTCTAGCAACCCTTTAAAAAGCAGAAACTGCAATGCTCAACTCCATTCACAGACTAGAGTATTGATTGTGAAGTTGGGTGTAGATGCTGTAAATGTCTTCTTCAAGAGAGGGCCAATCTTGTCTTTACCCCAAGTGAAGAATGTTCTTATCTACAATGATACACATCACTGGGAAGCCATCTGGGCCTATACTCATGTAACAGGAAGTCTAGTCTTGCCTGAATTTATCTACTGCTAATGCTCAGGGACAAACCTTACCTCTACTATGGTCCAGCCCCTGTATTGTTTGCACTGTGGAGGCAGATCAAACAGATCAAAATAATAGACTCCACCTAGTGTGGCAAACTGGCGCAAGTCCACCACATCATCTTCATCCTCAAGGTTATCATCGTTTAATAGAGGCAAAGAGGATACACCTGCAGAAACATCACATTAGTGCAAAAATTGTACATGAGACAGCAATTAGTAGAAATTAGATGACATGCAATTGTTTGTTAAACTGTTGTTCAAATCAGCCAATAGGATTTCAGTAGCTCTCATCCTATTTGCTGTTTTGAATAGCCAATAGGATTTCAGAAGCTCTCATCCTATTGGCTGATTTGAATTTGAAGAATCAAATCAGCCAATAGGAATGCAAGGTACGCCATTATGAAACGGCTACCTTGCATTCAACTTCAGGTACGGCGACGACCGTATGAAGAGGACGCTCCGTGCAGGATGTCTTCGGTTTCCTGGATGGCTCAGCTCCGCACCGCCGGGATGAAGATAGAAGACGCCCCCGGGATGGATGAAGATGCCGTCGCCAGGATGAAGACCTTGTTGTTGTTTTTAGATTAGGGCTCTGAAAAAGAGCTGAATGCCCTTTTAAGGGCAATACAAAAGAGCTAAACACCCTTTTAAGGGCAATGCCCATACAAATGCCCCTTTAGGGGCAATGGATAACTTAAGTTTTTTTTTAGAGTTAGGTTTTTTTATTTTGGCGGGTTGGTTGAGTGGTGGGTTTTACTGTTGGGGGGTAAAAGAGCTGATTTCTTTTAAGGACTTATGGTAGTTTATTGTATGCTAGGAGGTATTTTTATTTGGGGGGGGCTTTTTTATTAGATTAGGTGTAATTGTTATTTTTGATCATTTCGTTTATTTTTTGTAATCTTAGTGTTTTTTATTTTTCGTTATTTTAGTGTTTATTATTTTTGGTAAAAATTTTCATAGGATTTGTTTGTTTTTTTAGTTGTAATTTAGATTTTTTAATTTTTTTCGTAGTGTTAGGTCTTTTTAAATTTGTAATTTAGATATTTTAATTGGTAGTTTTTATTTTATTAGAATAGTTATGTTAGGTTAATTTATAGTTTAATGTTAGGTGTTACAGAAGCATTAGTTATTTTGTTGTGAAGAGCTTATTTCCCAGCAGCAATGCCTGAACCAGCCAAGCCAGCGCCTAAGAAGGGCTCCAAGAAAACCGTAACAAGTATCATTTCATAAAGAGTTAACTTTTTTTCAGCTTTTAGAAACTATTTTCTAAATACAAGTTTGCTGGCCTCAGCTCTAAGTTTAGTGATAAACAATCCCATTGTCTAATCACCTACGGAGTCAGACTGCTAATTGATAAGATGAACTGCATTGTTTTCTTATGTGTAACTTGTTATCTGAAGTACTGTAATCCTATTGTGGCCTGTCAAAGGACATTGTCTCTCTATCTAAATGTGTGATGGGGGATTTTATGCTTCCCCCCCTGGGAGTGCCCTGTGTGCATGTAACCTCAATAAAAAAGCAGGCTGGGCATCCCAGTCCTGAGTTCTTGGTTGACCCTCAATCGCAGCGTTGACTCGTTTTTGTGGGCAGAAGGGTATCCTAGCTGTACTACAGCTAAGGGGGATTATTCTATATTTGCGAGACTCATATAGAATACTATGGAAAGCAGCTTCTCCCCTCTTCAGCAATAGGGATCCAGGCTACTAAGCGGTCCATCTCTCAGCGAGACTAAGGGTAACCGTAACATTTGGCGGCAGCGGTGGGATTTTCCTGGATTTCCTAGGAGAGGTACAGAACGGATGGAGAGCGCTTACGAAAAATTGAAGCGTACAACCCTAAAGGATTTACTTGAAAGCAGAGGGGGGTACGCCAGCAACCGGCCGAGGAGAGAGCTGATCGCAGAATTGACCGAACTGGATCAGAGCTTCACAATGGCGGAAACACCGACCACGATTAGTGACGAAAAAACCAGGATTGTTCGGGAGAGGCTCTCACTGTACGGGCTGAACCCCTCCATGGAATTGGTACAGCAGTTGATGGCGGAAGCGGACGAGGATATACGAAAGACTCGAGCCCACAAACTCAACCTAGCGAACGCACACCGCAATGCTGAAGCCCCGCAGGTAATCATCCCTGTCGAAAAATGCTGGGAGGCCCAAGATACCGTATGCGGCATTTCGATCCTTCCTAGAGAGCGAGACAGGGATTGATGAATATTTGGCGGACTTCGAAAGGCAATGTGCCCTGCACCAGATTCCCAACAGGGAGTGGCCCACGATATTGTCTGGGAAACTATCCGGGCGAGCCCTGGAAGCCTTTCGTATTCTGGGTGCTGAGGAAGTGTCACAGTATGAGCTAGTTAAGGAGACACTGTTGCGACGGTACGCGGTAACTCCGGACACGTATCGCCGACAGTTTCGGGGCACGAAAAAGAAGCCTAACGATACCCATATGGAATGGGCGCACCGAATGCGGAGAGCGGCAAATCACTGGATGAGCGGAAGTAAATCGGTGACTGGTGAGGAAATTTTACAATTGTTTCTCTTAGAACATTTTTATAATGGCATGGAACAGCAAGGGAAGGAATGGCTGCGAGACAGGCGGCCTTCTACCTTAGAAGAAGCAGCCAAATTGGCCGATGAACATTATGACTCCCGTCTTCACGAACCCACGAACTACCGAGCTCCAGCACGGGTCGAACCCAGAGAGGTTTACCGTGCACCCCCTCGTGCTGAATTCCGAGCCCCGGTGCCCGCAGGGCCCGCCCGACACTCAGGACCACCCAATAACAGCTCTGAGCGTCCCACACGGATTTGCCACCGATGCAAGCAACCAGGGCATTTCATGGCTAGCTGCCCCCTTAATATGCACCAGACACCCAGGAATTACAATTACCCCTCTGGGTCATATCGTCCGGCCCGGGCCCTCTGTGTTAACCAAGAGGCCCCTATGGAGGAATATTTGGGGCCGCTTCACGAGGCGGACCCTGTATATGCTGCCTCAGATAACCGCCAGCACCATCGGCAGAAGGTATGGCTCGAGGGGCGATCTACCGAGGGATTGAGAGACACAGGGGCTACTATCACGCTGGTACAGAGTCATTTGGTGCCAAAGCACAAGCGATCCGGACAGACTGTGGCCGTTAGAGTGGCGGGGGGGGGATGTGTACAAAATTCCAACAGCTAAAGTGCATCTTGACTGGGGAGCGGGAAAGGGGGCTGTGAACGTGGGCATAATGGATAATTTACCTGCCGAAGTACTACTGGGCAACGATTTGGGCCCCATGACTTCTGCCTATGCTCCAGTATGCAACAACGAGGCGGACCCAGTGACTACACGGGCCCAAGCCCGGACGGAGCGAGAGCTCTCACCAGTGCGGGAGACACAGGTAAGACCTACCCCGACCTTGCCTGACATGTTAGGCCCCATACCCTGGGACACCCCAGATGCTTTCGAGACAGAGTCTAAGACTGACCCGACCTTACAAAAGTACCGGGAACAAGCAGAGACCAGAGGGGGCGGGGCAGATAACGAAACATTCTTATGGGAAAAAGGGAAACTATACCGTTGGACAGAGAAAAGGGGACAGCGTAGGCGACAGCTGGTAGTGCCCCACAAATACCGTCAAGAAATCCTCAAGATAGGCCACGACATCCCCTTAGCAGGCCACCTAGCCGTAACCCGTACCCTACACCGCATTACTCACACGTTCTTTTGGCCAGGGGTACACGCTGACGTTAGAACTTACTGTAACACCTGCGATGTGTGTCAACGAGTAGGAAGGCGATCACCCTAAAGCCCATCTAGTAAATATGCCCATTGTAGAGGAACCCTTCAGCCGGGTTGCTATTGACCTAGTGGGACCACTGGCTACCACTAGTCCCTCCGGTAAGCGCTACATTCTTACCGTAGTGGACTACGCTACCAGGTACCCAGAGGCTGTCGCCCTATCCAACATACAAGCGGATACGGTAGCGAATGCACTAGTACAGGTGTTCTCCCGGGTAGGATTTCCAAAAGAAATCCTATCCGACCGAGGCACCCAATTTACGGCTGAATTGACCCAACAACTCTGGAAGGGTTTGCGAAATTAAGTCCCTCCTGAGCTCCCCATACCACCCCCAGACGAACAGGCTGTGTGAGAGGTTCAATGGGACCCTCAAGCAAATGCTCAAGACGTTCACTCAGGAATACCGAGACTGGGAACGCTTCCTGCTGCACCTCCTATTTGCTTATCGGGAGGTGCCCCAGGAAATGACAGGGTTCTCTCCCTTCGAGTTGCTCTACGGAAGAAAGGTACGGGGACCCCTAAACCTGATCCGGGAGCACTGGGAGGGAGAGATGGAGACTGACGGTGTCCCCATTGTGCCATACGTGCTGGAACTCAGGGACCGAATGGAGCAATTAGCCAAATCCGTGCGGGCTAATCTCCAGTCGGCCCAGAGAAGACAGAAAGTATGGTACGATCGGGGGGCCCGAAAGAGAATCTTCACCATAGGACAAAAGGTGTTAGTACTTAAGCCGGTGAAGACAGACAAATTGCAGGCGTCCTGGCAGGGTCCCTACCAGATCGTAGAGAAAAGGGGAGACACCACTTATGTGATAGCTAGCTGCCACAACAACAATCTTAGAAAGACATTCCATGTAAACATGCTCAAGGAATATTTTGAGAGACCAGAGAACGTGACGGCCGTATGTTGTTCCCCTCAGGAAGACCCCGACAGTCTACCCATTCCAGACCTATTAGAAAAGAGTCTCCCCACAGGTATAGTGGCTCAGGTTCAGATAGGAGACCGACTTAGCCCCACTGAAAGGGAGCAGCTCAATCAACTCCTACAGTCCAAACACCTCACCTTCTCCCCGAAGCCAGGGTACACTACTTTAACCACCAAGCTCCCTAGCGCCAGGCTCCGTACCGAATCCCCGAAGCAGTTAGGACAGGAATGAAGAAGGAGATCGATGAGATGCTCCAACTCAGGGTAATTGAGCCCTCCGATAGTGCCTGGGCCTCCCCAGTTGTCTTGGTGCCCAAGAAAGATGGGACCACCCGGTTCTGCGTAGACTATCGGAGGCTCAATGAAAAAACCGTGACGGACGCTTACCCTATGCCCAAGGTTACTGGCAGATTCCCCTGGCCCCGGAGGCTATCCCCAAGTCGGCATTCGTCACCCCATTCGGCTTATATCAGTTTAGGGTAATGCCGTTTGGGATGAAGAATGCCCCAGCTACATTCCAGCGCTTGGTGGATTGGCTCCTGGATGGCTTCCAGAGTTTTGCTTGCGCCTACTTGGACGACATAGCGATCCACAGTGAGTCCTGGGAGGACCACTTAGCTCACGTAGGAATGGTTCTGGATCAGATCCGGGCTGCTGGCCTGACTCTGAAGCCAGAAAAATGCCACTTTGGGATGGCCGAGGTACAGTACCTGGGTCACCGGGTGGGGTGTGGAAAGCAGCGACCAGAGCCGGCCAAGATAGAAGCTGTCGCCAATTGGCCCACCCCCATCACTAAGACTCAGGTCCTAGCCTTCCTGGGCACGGCAGGGTACTATAGACGGTTCGTACCAGACTACAGCACACTTGCCAAACCCCTGACTGACTTGACCAAGAAGAACTTACCTCGACAGGTCCTGTGGTCTCCCCACTGTGAAACGGCTTTCCAGGCTATCAAAAATGCTCTAATTAACGCTCCTGTCTTGGCGGCCCCAGCCCTTAACAAACGTTTTATCGTCCATACAGATGCTTCCATGTTCGGGCTGGGAGCCGTCCTCAGCCAAGTAGGCGAAGATGGAGGGGAGCATCCAGTTGCCTACATCAGCCGGAAGCTCCTGCCCCGCGAAGTCAGCTATGCAGCGGTCGAAAAGGAGTGTTTGGCTTTGGTGTGGGCATTAAAGAAATTGACTCACCGACCATAACCCGTTGGTGTGGCTGAACCGGGTCTCTGGAGATAACGGCAGGCTATTACGTTTGAGTTTATCGTTGCAACCCTTCAATTTCACCATTACTTACAGACCTGGGAAACAGAATGGCAACGCCGACGGGTTGTCCAGACAAACCGACCTCAGCCCCGCATAACCAGCGGTCTGGACAGCCTTAGTCTGCCCCCAAAAGGGGTCAGACCGTGTCTGCCAGAGTGTTCCACAGAAAGGGAGCACTGTTACAGAAGCATTAGTTATTTTGTTGTGAAGAGCTTATTTCCCAGCAGCAATGCCTGAACCAGCCAAGCCAGCGCCTAAGAAGGGCTCCAAGAAAACCGTAACAAGTATCATTTCATAAAGAGTTAACTTTTTTTCAGCTTTTAGAAACTATTTTCTAAATACAAGTTTGCTTGCCTCAGCTCTAAGTTTAGTGATAAACAATCCCATTGTCTAATCACCTCCGGAGTCAGACTGCTAATTGATAAGATGAACTGCATTGTTTTCTTATGTGTAACTTGTTATCTGAAGTACTGTAATCCTATTGTGGCCTGTCAAAGGATATTGTCTCTCTATCTAAATGTGTGATGGGGGATTTTATGCTTTCCCCCCTGGGAGTGCCCTGTGTGCATGTAACCTCAATAAAAAAGCAGGCTGGGCATCCCAGTCCTGAGTTCTTGATTGACCCTCAATCGCAGCGTTAACTCGTTTTTGTGGGCAGAAGGGTATCCTAGCTGTACTACAGCTAAGGGGGATTATTCTATATTTGCGAGACTCATATAGAATACTATGGAAAGCAGCTTCTCCCCTCTTCAGCAATAGGGATCCAGGCTACTAAGCGGTCCATCTCTCAGCGAGACTAAGGGTAACCGTAACATTAGGTTTATATTTATTTCACAGGTAAGTTTTTATTTATTTAAATAGAGTTATATTGTAATTTTAATTTTAAGTTAGGGGGGTTTTAGGTTTAGGGGTTAATAGGTTTATTTAGTGGCGGAGATGTGAGAGACCCGGAGGTTTAGGGGTTAATAACTTGATTTAGTGGTGGCGATGTCGGGGAGCGGCTGAATAGGGGTTAATAACTGTATTATAGTGGAGACGATGTCGGGGTGCGGGGAATAGCGGTTAATATATTTAAATAGTGTTGGCGATGTGGGTGGGCGGCAGATTAGGGGTTAATAACTTTATTGAATAGTTGCGATGTGGGTGGGCAGCAGATTAGGGGTTAATAGGTTTAATTTAGTGTTTGCGATGCGGGAGGGTGGCGGTTTATGGGTTAATAGGTAGCTTATGGGTGTTAGTGTACTTTGTAACACTTTAGTTATGAGTTTTGTGAAACATTTTGGTTACACAAAATCCAAAACTACTACTTTCAGATGGCGGTATGGATCGTGTCGGTAAAGGCTGTAACCCAAGCATTTTAGCCTCACCGCACAATCTGTAATACCGGCGCTATGGAAATCCCACGAAAAAACATAATTTATGTAAGAACTTACCTGATAAATTAATTTCTTTCATATTGACAAGAGTCCATAAGCTAGTGACGTATGGGATATACAATCCTACCAAGAGGGGCAAAGTTTCCCAAACCTCAAAATGCCTATAAATACACCCCTCACCACACCCACAATTCAGTTTAACGAATAGCCAAGTAGTGGGGTGATAAAGAAAGGAGTAAAAAGCATCAAAAAAAGGAATTTGTAAATAATTGTGCTTTATACAAAAAATCGTAACCACCATAAAAAGGGTGGGTCTCATGGACTCTTGCCAATATGAAAGAAATTAATTTATCAGGTAAGTTCTTACATAAATTATGTTTTCTTTCATCTAATTGGCAAGAGTCCATGACCTAGTGACGTATGGGATAGTAATACCCATGATGTGGAACTCCACAGAAGAGTCACTAGAGAGGGATACAAATTATAAGTCATTTTTGGCTGAAAAAATTAATCTACAACTCGAAATATACGTTTATTCAGATAAATGAAAAGAAAAACGTAAACATAAGCAGAGGAATCAAACTGAAACAGCTGCTTGAAGAACTTTTCTACCAAAAACTGCTTCCGAGGAAGCAAATACATAAAAACGGTAGAATTTAGTAAATGTATGCAAAGAAGACCAAGTTGCTGCTTTGCAAATCTGATCAACTGAAGCTTCATTCTTAAAAGCCCACAAAGTGGAGACTGATCTAGTAGAATGAGCTGTAATTCTCTGAGGCAGGGCCTGACCCGACTCCAAATAAGCCTGATGAATCAAAAGCTTTAACCAGGATGCCAAGGAAATGGCAGAAGCTATCTGACCTTTCCTAGGACCAGAAAATCTATTAATGTTGCTACAATTCACAACCTTAGGTAGAAATTTTAATTAAGTCCGCAAAACTGCCTTATCCTGATGGAAAATCAAAAAAGCAGATTCACAGGAAAGAGCAGATAATTCGGAAACTCTTGTAGCAGAAGGCCAAATGGAACAACCCTTTCCAAGAAAGTAGTTTAATGTCCAAAGAATGCATAGGCTCAAACGGAGGTACTTTTAAAGCCTTCAAAACCAAATTAAGATTCTAAGGAGGAGAGATTGATTTAATGACATGCTTGATACGGACCAAAGCCTGCACAAAACAGTGAATATCAGGAAACTTAGCAATCTTTCTGTGAAATAAAACGGAAAGAGCAGATATTTGTCCCCAGACAAACCTTTATCCAAACCATCCTAAAGAAACTGTAAAATTCTAGGAATTCTAAAAGAATGGCAGGAAAATTATGAGAAAAACACCATGTCTTTCAAACTCGATAATAAATCTTCCTAGAAACAGATCTACAAGCCTGTAACATAGTATTGATCACTGAGTCAGAGAAACCTCTAAGCACTAGGCGTTCAATTTCCATATCTTCAAAATTTTATGATTTGAGATCCTGATGGAAAAACGAACAGAAGGTCTGGTCTTAAAGGAAGTGGCCAAGGCTGGCAACTAGACATCTGAACAAGATCCGCATACCAAAACCTGTGAGGCCATGCTGGAGCTACCAACAACACAAATGATTGTTCCATGATGAACTTGGAGATCACTCTTGGAAGAACTAGAGGCGGGAAGATATAAGCAGGTTGGTAACACCAAGGAACTGCTAACGCATCCACTGCCTCCGCCTGAAGATCCCTGGACCTGGACAGGTACCTGAAAGGTTTATTGTTTAGATGGGAAGCAATCAGATCTATTTCTGGAAGACCCCATATCTGAACAATTTGAGAAAACACATCTGAATGGAGCGACCACTCCCCCGGATGTAAAGTCTGATGGCTGAGATAATACGCTTCCCAATTGTCTACACCTTGGATATGAACCACAGAAATTAGACAGGAGCTGGATTCTGCCCAAGAAAGTATCTGAGATACTTCTTTCATAGCTTGGGGACTGCGAGTCCCACCCTGATGATTGGTATATGCCACAGTTGTAATATTGTCTGTCTGAAAACAAATGAACGGTTCTCTCTTCAACAGAGGCCACACCTGAAGAGCCTTGAAAATAGAACAGAGTTTTAAAATATTGATTGGTAACCTCGCCTCTTGAGATTTCCAAACCCCTTGTGCTGTCAGAGATCCCCAGACAGTTCCCCAACCTGAAAGACTTGCATCTGTTGTGATCACAGTCCAGGTTGGACGAACAAAAGAGGCTCCTTGAACTATACGATGGTGATCTAACCACCAAGTCAGAGAGAGTCGAAAATTGGGATTAAATTGTGATATCTTTGTATAATCCCTGCACCATTGATTCAGCATACAAAGCTGGAGAGGTCGCATATGAAAACGAGCAAAGGGGATCGCTACTGAAGGAAATAATTGAGACTGAAGGTTCCGACAAGCTGAATCCGATTTTAGTCGTCTCTTGTCTGTTAGAGACAGAGTCATGGACACTGAATCTATCTGGAAACCTAAAAAGGTGACCCTTGTCTGAGGAATTAAGGAAATTTTTGGTAAATTGATCCTCCAACCATGTCTTTGAGAAACAACACTAGTTGATTTGTGTGAGATTCTGCAGAATGTAAAGACTGAGCTAGTACCAAGATATCATCCAAATAAGGAAACACTGCAATACCCCGTTCTCCGATTACAGAGAGTAGGGCACTGAGAACCTTTGAAAAAATTCTTGGAGCTGTTGCTAGGCCAAATGGAAGAGCGACAAATTGGTAATGCTAAAAAAGAGAATCTCAGAAACTGATAGTGGTCTGGATTAATCGGAATATGAAGATATGCATCCTGTAAGTCTATCGTGGACATATAATGACCTTGCTGAACAAAAGGCAGAATAGTCACCATTTTGAAAGTTGGCACTCTTACAAAACAATTCAAAATTTTTAGATCCAGAACTGGCCTGAATGAATTTTCTTTCTTTGGGACAGTAAATAGATTTGAATAAAACCCCAGGTCCTGTTCCTGAAACAGAACTGGTATGATTGATTACCCCTGAAAGATCCAGATCTGAAACACACTTCAAAAAAGCCTGATCCTTTACTGGATTTGCCGGGATGCGTGAGAGAAAAAATCTTCTCACAGGAGGTCTTACTCTGAATGCTACTCGGTACCCTTGAGAGACAATACTCTGAATCCATTGATTTTGGACAGAATCTGCCCAAATGCTTTGGAAGAATCTTAATCTGCCCCCTACCAGCTGAGCTGGAATGAGGGCCGCACCTTCATGCAGACTTGGTGGGTGGCGTTGGTTTCTTAAACGGCTTGGATTTATTCCAACTTGAAGGTTTCCAATTGGAACCAGATTCTTTAGGGGAAGGATTGGGTTTCTGTTCCTTATTTTGTCGAAAGGAACGAAAACAGTTAGTTTGGAGTTTTGGGAAAAGATCCCTAAAGCTTCTAACTGCTGGCAAAGGATACAATTTTTTAAACCTTGAAGAAGGGATAAAAGAAGTACCAGGCCTATTCCATTCCTTAGAAATCATATCAGAAATAGCATCAGGAACTGGAAAAACCTCTGGAGTAACCACAGGAGGTTTATAAACAGAGTTTAAACGTTTACTAGTTTTAACATCAAGAAGACTAGTTTCCTCAATATCCAATGTAATCAACACTTCTTTTAACAAAGAATGAATATACTCCATTTTAAATAAGTAGATTTATCAGTGTCAATATCTGAGGTAGGATCTTCTGAGTCAGATAGATCCTCATCAAAGGAGGATAATTCAGTATGTTGTTAGTCATTTGAAAATTCATCAACTTTATGAGAAGTTTTAAAAGACCTTTTTTTTAAGTTTATTAGAAGGTGGGACAGCAGACAAAGCCTTCTGAATCGCATCAGCAATAAAATCTTTTATATTCACAGGGATATCATGTACATTAGATGTTGAAGGAACAACAGGCATTGTATTATTACTGATGGATACATTCTTTGCATGTAAAAGCTTATCATGACAACTATTACATACCACAGCTGGAGATATAATCTCCACAAATTTACAACAGATACACTTAGCTTTGGTAGAACTGTTATCAGGCAGCAGGGTTCCAACAGTGGTTTCTGAGACAGGATCAGATTGAGACATCTTGTAAATGTAAGAGAAAAAAACAACATATAAAGCAAAATAATCAATTTCCTTATATGACAGTTTCAGGAATGGGAAAAAATGCAAACAGCATAGCCCTCTGACATAGAAAAAGGCAAGAGGCATATAGGAATGGGGTTTTAAATAATTAAATTATTTGGCGCCAAGTATGACGCACAACGCAAACTGAATTTTTTTTGGTGCTAACAACATTCGGAAATGACACACTCGCGTCATTGCAGACGCTCCTTGTATAAGGACTTGGTTTCAATTAAGAAGCCGGAAATGACGAACTTGCGTCACCGGAGGTCCTTCGCGCCAAAAAATTCTCGCGTCAAGAATGGCGCAATAAACATCAGTATTTTGCGCCTCGCAAGCCTAATTTTGTCCGCAAAATTTTAGTGAAAAAGCAGTCAATTTGAAAAAAAAGAGACTAAACCCCAGGTAAGAGAAATATTTTCTAATTCTAATTTCTAATTCTAAATATGTTTTTTCCAAAATATGAAACTGAATAGTCTGCAAAAGGAAATCTACATAAACCTGACTCATGGCAAATATAAGTACAAAACATATATTTAGAACATTATATTAATACATAAAGTTCCAAATCATAGCTGAGAGTGTCTTAAGTAATGAAAACATACTTACCGAAAGACACCCATCCACATATAGCAGATAGCCAAACCAGTACTGAAACAGTTATCAGTAGAGGTAATGAAATATGAGAGTATATCGTCAATCTGAAAAGGGAGGTAGGAGATGAATCTCTACGACCGATAACAGAGAACCTATGAAATAGATCTCCCAAGAGGAATCCATTGCATTCAATAGGTGATACTCCCTTCACATCCCTCTGACATTCACTGTGCTCTGAGAGGAATCGGGCTTCAAAATGCTGAGAAGCGCATATCAACGTAGAAATCTAGCACAAACTTGTTTGTAAAACTGAATTGTGGGTGTGGTGAGGGGTGTATTTATAGGCATTTTGAGGTTTGGGAAACTTTGCCCCTCCTGGTAGGATTGTATATCCCATATGTCACTAGCTCATGGACTCTTGCCAATTACATGAAAGAAACGTTATTTTGAGTGTGGGACTGACGTTGCATTACAGGCTAAAATCCTTGCAGTATAGCTATACCAACACAACTCCCAATAGTGCGTTACTGTTTTTACGCTGAACGTGCCATTTTTTCATTATTAAAAGCCGCAACGCAAAACTCGTAATCTAGGTGTAAGTTAATAAAAAACTGACAGGCAGGGACTATTCCTGAGCCATCCCCTAATAGGGCCTGAAATGGCCAAGATCAAAGTGAAGCGTAAATACTTATTGGCTGATACAGGAATCAATTAACTAACAAGGACTTTGATGGATCGTAAAATAAATAAATGTAAGTGTATTAAAATACTCAAACCAGCTTGTTTAATATATTCAAAAGCAATAACAAGTGAAACACATTAAAATACTTTTACATCTCTACTACTAGGTTTACAGACTGCAGAGTAAATAATTTATACTGAGAATCTGAACATACTCCCATACTGATAACACAAACCTTCTGATGTGTCACCGCCAAACTGGCTTTCTGCTTTTTTTTCTATCTCTTCTGCAGGCTTTTCGCGTGATCCATTCACGCTTTTAGTTTCCTCTCGGACAGATAAAGAACTCAGGACGCTCTAGAAAACATTTATTGTTGGAGAAATATAAATTAGCCATCCTTTGTCTCTGGAACTAATAATATGGGATTGTACCAATGATCCTGGTATAAACGTAACACACACCATTAATAGGATCAGGAAAAGACACGGCATAGCTACCCATAGCTACCCTCTTTTGCAAAATTAGAGTTAAATTATATTATGGTTGTAAACTTTATGAGTGAAGAGCAATTTACCTTTTAATTTCTTCCAAACTGACTAACAGGCCCCAGCTCAAGGTGGAGATGATTATTAGAGAGAAAAATGAGCAATAATACATGTTCTAATGTGCTACAGCATTTTATTTTTGGCTATATTATGTGAATAGAACGATACATTTAACCCTTCTATGAATGGATTAAACACATAGTTAAAGGGATAGTAAACACCAAAAATGTTATTGTTTAAAAAGATAGATAATTCCTTTATTTACCATTCCCAGTTTTGCACAACCAACACTGTTATATAAATATACTTTTTACCTCTGTAATTACCTTGTATCTAATCTTCTGCTGACTGCCTCTTTATCTCAGATCTTTTGCAAACTTGCATTTTAGCAATTAGTTCTAAATCTTAAATAACTCCACGTGCATGAGCACAATGTTATTTATATGAAACACATGAACTAACACCCTCTAGCTGTAAGAAACTGTAAAATGCATTCAGATAAGAGGCAGCCTTCAATGGCTTAGAAATTAGCATATGAGTCTACCTAGGTTTAGCTTTCAACAAAGAATACCAAGAGAACAAAGCAAATTTGATGATAAAAGTAAATTAGAAAGTTGTTAAAAATGACATGCCCTATCTCAGTGATTTTTAACTTTTTTTTTGCCGTGGCACACTTTTTTACATTAAAAAATCCTGTGGCACACCACCATCCCAAAATTTAAAAAAAATCACACATTGTAGCCTAATACAGCATATATATATATATATATATATATATATATATATATACACATACACACAAACACACACATACTGTATGTATTGTGCTGTTATGCCATGGGAGTAAAAAACAAGCAAAGTTTAAAAAAAAAAGTCGCACTGTTTTCAGTCTGCCGTGGCACACCTGAGGATCTCTCACGGCACACTGGTGTGCCACGACACACTGGTTGAAAAACACTGCCCTATCTGAATCATGAAAGTTTAATTTGGACTTTACTTTCCCTTTAAAGTCAGCTCCAAACCAGTAACGCACTAGCCATTTAGGAACAGCTTACAGTGGAGCAAAAAAGTATTTAGTCAGCCACCAATTGTGCAAGTTCTCCCACTTAAGAAGATGAGAGAGGCCTGTAATTTTCATCATAGTTATACCTCAACTATGAGAGACAAAATGTGGAAACAAATCCAGACAATCACATTGCCTGATTTGGAAATAATTTATTTGCATATTATGGTGGAAAATAAGTATTTGGTCACCTACAAACATGCAAGATTTCTGGCTCTCACAGACCTGTATCTTCTTCTTTAAGAGGCTCCTCTGTCCTCCACTCATTACCTGTATTAATGGCACCTGTTTGAACTTGTTATCAGTATAAAAGACACCTGTCCACAACCTCAAACTGTCACACTCCAAACTCCACTTTGGTGAAGACCAAAAATAAAATTGTAGACCTGCACCAGGCTGGGAAGACTGAATCTGCAATAGGCAAGCAGCTTGGTGTAAAGCAATCAACTGTGGGAGCAATAATTAGAAAATGGAAGACATACAAGACCACTGATAATCTCCCTCGATCTGGGGCTCCACGCAAGATCTCACCCCGTGGGGTCAAAATGATCACAAGAATGGTGAGCAAACATCCCAGAACAACACGGGGGACCTAGTGAATGACCTGCAGAGAGCTGGGACCAACGTAACAAAGGCTACCATCAGTAACACACTACGCCGCCAGGGACTCAGATCCTGCAGTGTCAGACGTGTCCCCCTGCTTAAGCCAGTACATGTCCGGGCCCATCTGAAGTATGCTAGAGAGCATTTGGATGATCCAGAAGCGGATTGGGAGAATGTCATATGGTCAAATGAAACCAAAGTAGAACTGTTTGGTAGAAACACAACTCGTCGTGTTTGGAGGAGAGAGAATGCTGAGTTGCAACCAAAGAACACCATACCTACTGTGAAGCATGGGGGTGGCAACATAATGCTTTGGGGCTGTTTCTCTGCAAAGGAAACAGGACGACTGATCCGTGTACATGAAAGAATGAATGGGGCCATGTATCGTGAGATTTTGAGTGCAAACCTCCTTCCATCAGCAAGGGCATTGAAGATGAAACGTGGCTGGGTCTTTCAGCATGACAATGATCCCAAACACACCGCCCGGGCAACAAAGGACTGGCTTCATAAGAAGCATTTCAAGGTCCTGGAGTGACCTAGCCAGTCTCCAGATCTCAACCCCATAGAAAACCTTTGGAGGGAGTTGAAAGTCTGTGTTGCCCAGCGACAGCCCCAAAACATCACTGCTCTAGAGGAGATCTGCATGCAGGAATGGGCCAACATACCAGCAACAGTGTGTGACAACCTTGTGTGAAGACTTGCAGAAAACGTTTGACCTCTGTCATTGCCAACAAAGAATATATAACAAAGTATTGAGATGAACTTTTGATTTTGACCAAATACTTATTTTCCACCATAATTTGCAAATAAATTCTTTCCAAATTAGACAATGTGATTGTCTGGATTTGTTTCCACATTTTGTCTCTCATAGTTGAGGTATACCTATGATGCAAATTACAGGCCTCTCTCATCTTCTTAAGTGGGAGAACTTGCACAATTGGTGGCTGACTAAATACTTTTTTGCCCCACTGTATGTGTGTAGCCAGATCATGTCCATCTCAGGAAAGGCAGCACATTGCCAATCTGGAGATTCTTTTAATCATGTGTTTAACACCTGAATTAACACCTATATTTATCTGTACTACATTGGATCATCTAGCATTTTTGCCATTCAGTTATTTTTTTAATCCAAATACAACCATATTAACTGCTTTATGTATAGGCCATACCATACCTTTCTGCCCTCAGACTTCGTTTCCTCATCTGTTATAATAATATTTTCTCCTGTTGGTATCTGATCATTGTCCTCTGTCTTCACATCTTCTACGTGGTTCTCAGGATCAGTAATCTCTGCTGATAGATCAGTTTCCTCCACTTCTTTTATCCGGGGAAAGAATGAGAGACTCTGGTGTGACAGATGGTCATAATTAGTGTGTAGGATGCGCACAGCTACACTCTTCACAGCTAGCGGCTTTGGTAACTCAAATCCAATGGCTTCCTCCACAAACTCGTAACCTTTAAATCTAGAAGACAACGTGAATGTGTTCAGAAACACAAAAAACGATGTTATCCCAATTTATCCTACAATATCTTAACTTTTTTCAGCTGTTTCCCATTTAGGGCTTGATTACAAATGGAGCGCAAAAATACTAGTGCTGTTAATCGCTAACTTTGCTTAAGTTTAATCAACAGCATTACTATGTTTGCACTGGTATGACAAGCTGATGTATTATTTTATTATTATTATTCTTTATGTATAAAGCGCCAACAGATTCCGCAAGCGTTGTCCATGGGTACAAAGATAAAAGTACAGTACAATACAATATAAAAGATACCGGACAAAATTTAACAAGCAAATTGAATTGAGTGCCCTGTTCCCATGGGAACTTACAATCTAGATGGGTAGGAGGGTGAGAAACAAGAGGTGGGGACTGCAAAGGTGAGAATGATGTTAGTGTGGAGTTAGATGAGGGCAGCTATTAGGCAAGTGGAATTAATTTGTTACTGATTTGGAGATAGGCTTCCCTAAACAAAAAGGTCTTTAGGGAGCGTTTAAAGGAGGAGAGGTTAGGGGAAAGTCTGTCAGCTCAAGAAAGTGTGTTCCAGATGGTTGGTGCTGCACGAAAGAAGTCCTGTAGTCTAGCATGGGAGGAGGTGATGATAGAAGATGCAAGGAGGTCATTGTTAGATCGTGGGCTGGAGTATATTTGTTGATGAGTAAGGACAGGTAGGGGGGGCTGCGTTGGTAAGGGCTTTGTAGGTCAGGGTGAAAATTTTTAATTTAATTCTGCTGTGGATGGGGAGCCAGTAGAGGGACTCGCAGAGAGGTGCAGCAGATGCAGAGAGGAGAGGTGGATTAGTCTAACAGAGGCATTTAGGATGGATTGAAGAGGGGAGAGGCGAGAGAGATGAAGGCCAGTTAGTAGGTTATTACAGTAGTCGACTCGGGAAATTACCAGGAAGTGAATTAGCTGTTTAGTAGTTTCAGCACTTAGAAATGGATGAATTTTGAAGATATTGCGTAGGTGGTTGCCACAGGATGAAGAGAGCAATTGGATGTGGGGTATGAAGGACAGATTGGTGTCAAGTGTAACTCCTAGGCAGTGGACTTGGGGTGATGGGGAGATAGTCGTGTCACCAACAGTGATTGAAAAATTAGAAACTGGAGTAGATTTAGAGGAGGGGATTAGAAGGGACTCAGCCTTGGACATGTTGATTTTTAGGCGGTGAGAGGCCATCCAAGAAGAAATGATAAACAGACACTGATGTGAGAAATGACAGAAGGAGAGAGTGCAGGGGTGGATAGGTAGATCTGAGTATCATCAGAATAGAGGTGATAGTTGAACCTATAGCTACTGATAAGTTTATCCAGTGAGGAAGTATAAACAGAGAAGAGTAGAGGACCCAGAACAGACCCTTGAGGTACTCCAACAGAAAGAGGCAATGAAGAGGAGGAGTCGCCAGCAAAGGAGATAGAAAATGACCTATTAGAGAGATAAGAGTGGATCCAGGAGAGGGTAGTGTCAGAGAGCCCAAGGGAGCTGAGAGTCCGTAGAAGAAAAGTATGGTCAACGGTGTCAAAGGCAGCAGACAGGTCAAGTAAGATAAGTATAGAGTAGTGGCCGTTTTTTTAGCATAAAGAAGATCGTTAGTAATCTTGGTGAGGGCAGTCTCAGTTAAGAGTTGGGGACAGGTGGATGGTAAGTGTTTTGTTCAAAAAGTAGTCTGGCAGGTCTTGAGCACTAAAGGCAGATGAAGGGGGTGGTGCAGATGGATAGAGGAGAGAGTTGAAATGAGTAGATATAAGAGAAGAGAAGTAGGTTTGCTTGGCTAAGTGAAGGGCAGTGAAGTAAGAATAAAGAATGAATTTATAATGGAGGAAATCTGGTTCAGAGCGGGATTTCCTCCAGGCACTTTCAGCAGCACAGGAGCATTTTTGCAGGTAGCATGTTTGTTTAGAGTGCTAAGGTTGGAGCTGGCGATGTGAGGTTTTGCGTATTTTGGGAGGAGCAAGATTGTCAAGTGCACAGGAGAGAGTATTGTTATAGTGGGTTGTAGCAAGGTCAGGGCAGGATATTGTGGAAGTGTGGGGGAGGCGTTTTTGAATAAGGTTGGAAAGTTGGAGAGTATCCACAGAGTGCAAATTTTTACAGGTGCGGGGGCGAGGGGGGAGAAGTAGGTTTAGCTTGTACATTAAGATTATAGGTGAGCAGATGGTGGTCTGAGATGGGAAATGGGTGACACGTGACTTCAGAGAGAGAGCAGAGGTAGGAGAATACCAGATCAATAGAGTATTCGTCACGGTGAGTAGGGAATAGGGTGGATTGTGAGAGACCAAAGTTTGTGAGTGAGAGAAGCTTAGAGGCAGCAGGGGCAGATGGGTTATCAATGGGGATGTTGAAGTCCCCCAGGATTAAAGCAGGTGTATTTGTAGAGAGAAAGTGAGAAAGCCAGGCAGCAAAGTTGTCAATGAATTGGGAGGTTGGTCCAGGGGGCGATAGACAACTGCTACCCTGAGGGAGAGGGGGGAGAACAGGCGGATGCAATGGACTTCAAAGGAGGAAAAGGAGAGAGATGGATGAGGATGCAGGTGCTGATAGGAGCAGGAGGGGGAGAGTAAGATTCCAACACCGCCACCATGTCTGTCACCTGGCCTAGGTGTGTGGCTAAAGTGGAGACCCCCGTGCGTGAAGAAGTGTCAGAAGAATATAACCAGGTTTCAGTAATTGCTAGAAGATTGAAAGCGTTAGAAACAAACAGGTCATGAACAGTTCTAAGTTTGTTACAGACAGAGAGAGCATTCCAAAGAGCACAAGAAAAGAAAGGGGATAGGCGCTGTGGGTTAATAGAGATCAGATTGTTCGTATTGCGTGACCTAGAGTTTGTATTGTGGGAGACTGAGTGAGAGTGCAAAAGTTTAGTGATTGCTGCAGGGCCAGGGTTAGGAGAGATGTCGCCAGCAGCAATAGGAGTGTGAGTGAGAGAAGGTGAGAGTGAGATTGTAGGAGTGCGTATGATTAGACACAGGAGAGTTAGATGGGGAAGTGTTTCTAAGGAGACATAGAAGTTCTTGAGAGGACAGCATAGGGGATGAGATAAGGGAGGGTGAGATATGGATCGTGTGGGGGTTATTGTTGTTTCTAGGGGAATGCTGTGAGTTTTAGGAGAAGGACAGACAGAAATAGCAGAAAAGACATGGAGAGCATTGTGCAGGTGTATAGTTAGTGAGGTTTTACCTGTTAGTGGGGACTGCAGTTTCCAACTCCAGTGAGTAACTCTGCCACTTGTAACACCAGGCCACTTAGAAGCACAGGGCCAGAGAGCCAAGTGTTCAGCCGTTTATGGCAGTGAGTGCAAATAATTTGATTCAAGGCAGCTGTTTACAAGCAGACTAGTTAGCTCGACTGGAGTTACACACACTGGCAAATTAGATTGTAGGGGGGAGACAAATGGCTTGAAATGCGCACAGAAATTTTACAAAGAAGCTGATAACAAAGTAAAATGTTAGCAACGAACGAAAGACTCCGGCACACTAACATCTGGAGGTCAGATTACACTGACCATTCTAACCTCGCCTAAGGTGCGTGAAGAACACCTATGTTCTTCACTTAGAAAAAAATATTATTTTTAAATATATATTTTACATTTTTCTATATATGTCTATATATTTTAAATATTGCTATATATGTCTCTATATATATTTTTGTAAAATATATATCTATATGGATAGATAGATTTAAAAGTAAAAGAACACTTTCTTCCAAGTTTCTACTAAAAACAAAACCATATTAAATTTGTTAATATTAATATCGGATATTTTAAGGTGCTTGACTGGGTAGGGTTTAAAAGTGTATACAGGTGGCCCTCAGTTTACGCCGGTTCAATTTGCGCCGTTTCAGAATAACAACCTTTTTTTCCCAGTCATGTGACTGCTATTGAAATGCATTGAAAAGCAGTGCACTAATTAAAATAGCCAGTAGGTGGAGCTGTCCGCTTGCGTTGCAGCAAAGTTAAGCAAGCTTTACAGCCTGAAATGAATCTGTGTACCCAGAGCAGACCAGAACTATCGAGCAAACAAGATCTAGCAGGCACTTCCCTATTATCTTCCTGTCCAGCAGCTTGTGGTGAGGGTGCCTAACTGCCTATTAATCACTGCAGATTGAAATGCATAGAATAGGTGCAGACCCAACATTATCTAACATGCTAACAATGCAGAGAACTGTTTGCAGAAAAATGCAAGTAAAAAAACGTTTTTGTTTATTAAACTTAGTTTGAGGATGATGATGCAGTCTGTTGTGTAATTATTTTATTAGGTGCTGTTAGCAAATGTTTTTGTTCATTAAACTTAGTTTGATTATATTTTCTGTGTTGTGTGGTTATTTTATTAGGTTATAATCCTGTTTTAGCAAATGTTTTTGTCAATTTAACTTAGTTTAATTATATATTTTGTGTTGTGTGATTATTTGATACTGTTTATAATGCTGTTTAGCATTTAAAGTCTTCATTTCAAAGCTTTAAAATAATGTATTAGGTGTTACTTATGTCAATTTTGAGAGGGGCCTGGAACCTAACTCCCTCACTTCCCATTGACTTACATTATAAACTGGGTTTCAATTTACAACAGTTTCGATTTACAACCATTCCTTCTGGAACCTAACCCCGGCGTAAATTGAGGGCTACCTGTATTCTGTACTGTATATGTATATGTGTATAAATGTGTATATAGGTATGTATGTGTGCAAATACATACACATGTATACATAAACACATACAAATATATATATATATATATATATTTTTATTTACTGTATCTGCGATTTAGATCTGCGTTTATATGCGAGGTTGATCATGTTTACTTGTATATCTGCAGCACTGTTGTATATCATTAACACTGTATATAAAGTGCATTGTACTAATAGTATTTTAGGGATTGGTTCTACATTGCATTTACTATATTAGTCACAGGCCCTGCTTCTAGTTACTGTATATGCGATACGGATCTGCCCTCATGGGATGTTGGTTATGACTACCTGTATATCTGCAGCACTGTTTTGTATAATTTGTCTTTAACCCCTTAAGGACCAAGGACATATGCCGTACGTCCTCAAAAAAAATACACTTAACGACCAAGGACGTATGGCGTATGTCCTTGGTCTTGGAAAGCGGTGGAAGCGATCCTGATCGCTTCCAGCCGCTTTCTGGTTATTGCAATAACCCTCCTTGGCCATCCGATGCAGAGAGAGCCACTCTGTGGCCCTCTCTGCACCGGACATCGATGGCCGGTATCCGTGGTGGGTGGGAGCCAGTCTGGGAGGTGGGTGGGTGGCCATAGATGGGCCGTGTGATGTGGAGGGGGGCAGGAAAGTGGGCGGGATCTCTGGGGGCGCGCACAGATGCACGCTCGTGCACGGGTAGGCGGGCGTGTGCACGGGTAGGGAGCGGGTGGGAACTGCTACACTGCAGAAAAAGATTGAACAAAAAGTGGCAGAGAGGGAGATACAAAAATAAAATACAAATGATCTAAGGGATCTGGGAGGGGGTGGGGGGTTGGTCTTGGGGGGGGGGCAAGCTAAAACATGTCAAGGGATATTCAGGGATTCCTGACAGATATCAGTGTCCTAATGTAACTAGCGCTAATTTTGAAAAACAGTGGTTTGGAAATAGCAAAGTGCTACTTATATTTATGGCCCTATAACTTGCAAAAAAAGCAAAGAACATGTAAACATTGGGTATTTCTAAACTCAGAACAAAATTTAGAAACTATTTAGCATGGGTGTTTTTGGTGGTTGTAGATGTGTAACAGATTTTGGGGGGTCAAAGTTAGAAAAAGTGTGTTTTTTCCATTTTTTCCTCATATTTTATCATTTTTTTATAGTAAATTAAAAGATATGATGAAGATAATGGTATCTTTCGAAAGTCCATTTAATGGCGAGAAAAACGGTATATATAACATGTGTGGGTACAGTAAATGAGTAAGAGGAAAATTACAGCTAAACATAAACACAGCAAAAATGTAAAAATAGCCTTGGTCCCAAACGGACAGAAAATGGAAAAGTGCTGTGGTCATTAAAGGGTTAAACACTGTATATAAGATACATTGTACATATGTATGTATTTGTATTTATTTGTGTATTGTTGTACAAAATGTTGTTGGTTGCCCTGGCAACCATTTTTGGCACTTTTTTGCACATTGGGGGGAGGGTCTAAGAGGGTATAAATGTTTGTTATTCACTTATGGTGTGTTTGTCTGATGAAGGGGAAACGTCACTTAATTAAAGCTACTTTTCGCTTCTTTAAGACCAGTGAGTGCTGTCTTCTATTACCTTTATTACAACCTACATTCAGCACCATGGCAACGTTACATCTGTTCGTGAGAGTGCACCTATCTCTGCAAGTATATATATATATCAGAAATAAGCAAT
The DNA here is from genome assembly GCF_027579735.1 of Bombina bombina. Classification (NCBI taxonomy): domain Eukaryota; kingdom Metazoa; phylum Chordata; class Amphibia; order Anura; family Bombinatoridae; genus Bombina; species Bombina bombina. Next base: position 1,119,867,047 of record NC_069504.1, read on the forward strand.
AATAAGGAAGTTCGCCTGACCTTCTGCTTTCCCTCTACATTTGTCTATTTGTTATTTTCATGTATTGAGCAGATATTATCTGTGAGTTATTAACATTGCAAACTATGAAGAAAGAAGGATACCGGAGCCAAGGTGCCAGTGCAGACGTGGATTTATTCAGGTAGGAGACAACAGGTAGGCAAAGCTCCTTCTATCTGACGCGTTTTGAGCATGCGTACATGCGCTTCATCAGAGATAGTTACCTAATACTCCAGGTGAGCCTAAGTACTGTGTGTTGACCAATAGGTGGTCAGTATTATCTTATTAGGGGAGGAGATAGGCTCCTAAGGAGTATGCAGGTGCTATGGTATCTAACTAACTTGATGGCATAATAGAATTAACATTTTGTCGAAGCATTGGATATTACTATGTGCATGTTTGTTTACACTGCTAGTTTTTGGCTAAATGTTGATACTCCTTGATGATGTATATCCTATGATATATTTCTAGGTGATAGAAGTTAGTTAAGAAAATAAAAAAAATACAAAAAAAAGAAAAACAGAAAGTTAGAGCAATATTAGAGCAATATTGAGATGAAAAGGGTAGATACAAGTTAACATTAAAAATGATCTGTTAACAGTGTGATCATGTAATGAACTCTGGTCCTGTAAGTGATAAGGCCTCAGGTACGTTAGAATTTATAGTTGGAGGCCACTGGACTAGGGCATTATTCATGTTAAGATCAGATTTAGTTTCTTTCTTTTACTTCTTAAGTACAAATGTATTAACATTGCTCAGCACATAGCAGATCTACGTCATATAACCATAAAACACAGTGCATATAACCACATAATGATGTGTCCCCAACATTCAACCGAGACTGCCCTCACCGAGGTTACTAACGATCTACTTTTTGCTAAAACCAATGGGCACTACTTATCTTACTTGACCTCTCAGCTGCCTTCGACACCATCGACCACCCCCTCCTCCTACAGACTCTCAGCTCTCTTGGTCTGTAACACTGCCCTCTCTTGGATTCACTCTTATCTCTCAGGTAGTGATGTCACGAATAGTTCGCCGGCGAATAGTTCCCAGCGAACATAGCATGTTTGCGTTCGCCGCGGCGGGCAAACATATGCAATGTTCGATCCGCCCCCTATTCGTCATCATTGAGTAATACTTTGACCCTGTACCTCACAGTCAGCAGACACATTCCAGCCAATCAGCAGCAGACACTCCCTCCCAGACCCTCCTACCTCCTGGACAGCATCCATTTTAGATTCATTTGGAAGCTGCATTCTTAGTGAGAGGAGGGACAGTGTAGCTGCTGCTGATTTAATAGGGAAATTGATAGCTAGGCTAGTGTATTCAGTGTCCACTACAGTCCTGAAGGACTCATCTGATCTCTGCTGTAAGGACAGCACCCCAAAAAGCCCTTTTTAGGGCTAGAACATCAGTCTGCTTTTTTTTTTTTTTTCCTGTGTAATCTAATTGCAGTTGCCTGCCTGCCAGCGTGTGTGTCAGGCTCACCGCATATAGGCCTAGATTTAGAGTTCGGCGGTAGCCGTCAAAACCAGCGTTAGAGGCTCCTAACGCTGGTTTTGGGCGCCCACTGGTATTTGGAGTCAGTGATTAAAGGGTCTAACGCTCACTTTTCAGCCGCGACTTTTCCATACCGCAGATCCCCCTACGCCATTTGCGTAGCCTATCTTTTCAATGGGATCTTTCTAACGCTGGTATTTAGAGTCGTTTCTGCAGTGAGCGTTAGAGCTCTAACGACAAAATTCCAGCCGCCTGAAAATAGCAGGAGTTAAGAGCTTTCTGGCTAACGCCGGTTTATAAAGCTCTTAACTACTGTACCCTAAAGTACACTAACACCCATAAACTACCTATGTACCCCTAAACCGAGCTCCCCCCACACCGCCGCCACTCGATTAAAATTTTTAACCCCTAATCTGCCGACCGCCACCTACGTTATACTTATGTACCCCTAATCTGCTGCCCCTAACCCCGCCGACCCCTGTATTATATTTATTCACCCCTAACCTGCCCCCCACAACGTCGCCGCCAGCTACTTACAATAATTAACCCCTAATCTTCCGACCGCAAATCGCCGCCACCTACGTTATCCCTATGTACCCCTAATCTGCTGCCCCTAACACCGCCGACCCCTATATTATATTTATTAACCCCTAATCTGCCCCCCTCAACGTCGCCGACACCTGCCTACACTTATTAACCCCTAATCTGCCGAGCGGACCGCACCGCTACTATAATAAAGTTATTAACCCCTAATCCGCCTCACTAACCCTATCATAAATAGTATTAACCCCTAATCTGCTCTCCCTAACATCGGCGACACCTACCTTCAATTATTAACCCCTAAACTTCCGATCGGAGCTCACCGCTATTCTAATAAATGGATTAACCCCTAAAGCTAAGTCTAACCCTAACACTAACACCCCCCTAAGTTAAATATAATATTTATCTAACGAAATAAATTAACTCTTATTAAATAACTTATTCCTATTTAAAGCTAAATACTTACCTGTAAAATAAATCCTAATATAGCTACAATATAAATTATAATTATATTATAGCTATTTTAGGATTAATATTTATTTTACAGGCAACTTTGTAATTATTTTAACCAGGTACAATAGCTATTAAATAGTTAATAACTATTTAATAGTTACCTAGTTAAAATAATAACAAATTTACCTGTAAAATAAATCCTAACCTAAGTTATAATTAAACCTAACACTACCCTATCAATAAAATAATTAAATAAACTACCTACAATTACCTACAATTAACCTAACACTACACTATCAATAAATTAATTAAACACAATTCCTACAAATAAATACAATTAAATAAACTAGCTAAAGTACAAAAAATAAAAAAGAACTAAGTTACAGAAAATAAAAAAATATTTACAAACATAAGAAAAATATTACAACAATTTTAAACTAATTACACCTACTCTAAGCCCCCTAATAAAATAACAAAGCCCCCCAAAATAAAAAATTCCCTACCCTATTCTAAATTAAAAAAGTTACAAGCTCTTTTACCTTACCAGCCCTGAACAGGGCCCTTTGTGGGGCATGCCCCAAGAATTTCAGCTCTTTTGCCTGTAAAAGAATAAATACAATACCCCCCCCCCAACATTACAACCCACCACCCACATACCCCTAATCTAACCCAAACCCCCCTTAAATAAACCTAACACTAAGCCCCTGAAGATCTTCCTACCTTGTCTTCACCATCCAGGTATCACCGATCCGTCCTGGCTCCAAGATCTTCATCCAACCCAAGCGGGGGTTGGCGATCCATAATCCTGTGCTCCAAAGTCTTCCTCCTATCCGGCAAGAAGAGGACATCCGGACCGGCAAACATCTTCTCCAAGCGGCATCTTCGATCTTCTTCCATCCGGTGCGGAGCGGGTCCATCTTGAAGCAGGCGACGCGGATCCATCCTCTTCTTCCGATGTCTCCCGACTAATGACGGTTCCTTTAAGGGACGTCATCCAAGATGGCGTCCCTCGAATTCCGATTGGCTGATAGGATTCTATCAGCCAATCGGAATTAAGGTAGGAATTTTCTGATTGGCTGATGGAATCAGCCAATCAGAATCAAGTTCAATCCGATTGGCTGATCCAATCAGCCAATCAGATTGAGCTCGCATTCTATTGGCTGTTCCGATCAGCCAATAGAATGCGAGCTCAATCTGATTGGCTGATGGGATCGGCCAATCGGATTGAACTTGATTCTGATTGGCTGATTACATCAGCCAATCAGAAAATTCCTACCTTAATTCCGATTGGCTGATAGAATCCTATCAGCCAATCGGAATTCGAGGGACGCCATCTTGGATGACGTCCCTTAAAGGAACCGTCATTAGTCGGGAGACATCGGAAGAAGAGGATGGATCCGCGTCGCCTGCTTCAAGATGGACCCGCTCCGCACCGGATGGAAGAAGATCGAAGATGCCGCTTGGAGAAGATGTTTGCCGGTCCGGATGTCCTCTTCTTGCCGGATAGGAGGAAGACTTTGGAGCACCGGATTATGGATCGCCAACCCCCGCTTGGGTTGGATGAAGATCTTGGAGCCAGGACGGATCGGTGATACCTGGATGGTGAAGACAAGGTAGGAAGATCTTCAGGGGCTTAGTGTTAGGTTTATTTAAGGGGGGTTTGGGTTAGATTAGGGGTATGTGGGTGGTGGGTTGTAATGTTGGGGGGGGGGTATTGTATTTATTCTTTTACAGGCAAAAGAGCTGAAATTCTTGGGGCATGCCCCGCAAAGGGCCCTGTTCAGGGCTGGTAAGGTAAAAGAGCTTGTAACTTTTTTAATTTAGAATAGGGTAGGGAATTTTTTATTTTGGGGGGCTTTGTTATTTTATTAGGGGGCTTAGAGTAGGTGTAATTAGTTTAAAATTGTTGTAATATTTTTCTTATGTTTGTAAATATTTTTTTATTTTCTGTAACTTAGTTCTTTTTTATTTTTTGTACTTTAGCTAGTTTATTTAATTGTATTTATTTGTAGCAATTGTGTTTAATTTATTTATTGATAGTGTAGTGTTAGGTTAATTGTAGGTAATTGTAGGTAGTTTATTTAATTATTTTATTGATAGGGTAGTGTTAGGTTTAATTATAACTTAGGTTAGGATTTATTTTACAGGTAAATTTGTTATTATTTTAACTAGGTAACTATTAAATAGTTATTAACTATTTAATAGCTATTGTACCTGGTTAAAATAATTACAAAGTTGCCTGTAAAATAAATATTAATCCTAAAATAGCTATAATATAATTATAATTTATATTGTAGCTATATTAGGATTTATTTTACAGGTAAGTATTTAGCTTTAAATAGGAATAAGTTATTTAATAAGAGTTAATTTATTTCGTTAGATAAAAATTATATTTAACTTAGGGGGGTGTTAGTGTTAGGGTTAGACTTAGCTTTAGGGGTTAATCCATTTATTAGAATAGCGGTGAGCTCCGATCGGAAGTTTAGGGGTTAATAATTGAAGGTAGGTGTCGGCGATGTTAGGGAGGGCAGATTAGGGGTTAATACTATTTATGATAGGGTTAGTGAGGCGGATTAGGGGTTAATAACTTTATTATAGTAGCGCTCAGGTCCGCTCGGCAGATTAGGGGTTAATAAGTGTAGGTAGGTGTCGGCGACGTTGTGGGGGGCAGATTAGGGGTTAATAAATATAACATAGGGGTCGGCGATGTTAGGGCAGCAGATTAGGGGTACATAGGGATAACGTAGGTGGCGGCGTTTTACGGAGCGGCAGATTAGGGGTTAAAAAAAATATGCAGGGGTCAGCGATAGCGGGGGCGGCAGATTAGGGGTTAATAAGTGTAAGATTAGGGGTGTTTAGACTCGGGGTACATGTTAGGGTGTTAGGTGCAGACGTAGGAAGTGTTCCCCCATAGGAAACAATGGGGCTGCGTTAGGAGCTGAACGCTGCTTTTTTGCAGGTGTTAGGTTTTTTTTCAGCTCAAACAGTCCCATTGTTTCCTATGGGAGAATCGTGCACGAGCACGTTTTTGAGGCCGGCCGCGTCCGTAAGCAACTCTGGTATCGAGAGTTGCTTTTGCGGTAAAAATGCTCTACGCTCCTTTTTTGGAGCCTAACGCAGCATTTGTTTTAACTCTCGATACCAGAGTTAAATTTATGGTGCGGCCAGAAAAAAGCCCGCGGAGCGTTAACAGCCCTTTTACCGCCGAACTCCAAATCTAGGCCATACTGTGCCCACTTGCCCAGTGCCACCACTCATATCTGGTGTAACAGTAGTGTAGATTTAAAAAAAAAAACACCTTTTTGACTGTGTTAAATAATAGCAGTCATTTTCCTTCACACGTGTGCGTTTCAGTGCCTGCCAGGGCACAGTGTCACCCCAGTGCAACTCATATCTGGTGTAACAGTAGTGTAGATTTAAAAAAAAAAAAAACTTTTTTGACTGTGTTAAATAATAGCAGTCAGTTTCCTTCACACGTGTGCGTTTCAGTGCCTGCCAGGGCACAGTGTCACACCAGTGCAACTCATATCTGGTGTAACATTAGTGTACATTTAAAAAAAAAAAAAACACTTTTTTGACTGTGAATTAATAGCAGTCAGTTTCCTTCACACGTGTGCATTTCAGTGCCTGCCAGGGCACAGTGTCACAACAGTGCAACTCATATCTGGTGTAATAGTAGTGTACATTTAAAAAAAAAATACAATTTTGACTGTAATAGATTGAATAGCAGTTAGTTGTCTGCAAGCGTGTGTGTCAGGCCTACAGCGTCTACTCTGCCAACTTCTGCCAGTGCACAGTGCTACTCATATCTGTTGTCACAGTAGCTTGCACGCATAGTACCACCAATCGAAAAAAAAATGACAGGCAGAGGCAGGCCACCCCGCAGGGGCCATCGTGTTCGTGGTGCTGTGATTCCCTTTGGCCCTAGAATAATGCCCAGTGTTCAGAGGCCACGTACCCCGAACTCGAACATTTCTGAGGACATAGTTGACTGGCTAGCACAGGACACCCAATCTTCTACAGCTTCCGCTCGGAACCTTGACGCACCATCCTCCTCCAGCTTAGCTTCGGGCACCACTCAAGTTACCACTCGCCCGCCTGCCGCCACCACCAACACTAGCACCACAGCCGCTTCACTTGATCTGTCAGAGGAGTTATTTACACATCAGTTGGAAGAAATGAGTGATGCGCAACCATTATTGCCAGAGGATGTAGTCTCTCAGTCAGGCAGCATTACACACATGGACGTACGGTGTGATGATGATGATGTTGTACCCGCTGCGGGAGTTTGGTCTGTCACTGTGAAGCGGGCGTAACCCTTACACTACCTGATCGATACAACATCATACCTGATGTTTTAAAGCACGTTATTCCAAACAATTTAGGAATGTTAGGTGATTTATGCCCTTTATGGCTTAAAACCAGACTCTGCATCAACTGCATGTAATTTTCCATGGGAGTTTTGCCATAGATCCCCCTCCGGCATGCCACAGTCCAGGTGTTAGTCCCCTTGAAACAACTTTTCCATCACTATTGTGGCCAGAAAGAGTCCCTGTGGGTTTTAAAATTTGCCTGCCCACTGAAGTCAATGGCGGTTCGCCAGTTCGCAAACTTTTGGGGAAGTTTGCGTTCGCTGTCCGCGAACCCAAATTTTTAGGTTTGCGACATCACTACTCTCAGGTCCTTTTTCTGTGTCATTTACATGCGGCGACTCCTCTTCCATCACTATGTCGGTCGGAGTACCTCAAGGCCTGGTTCCTTTACTCTTCTCTATTTATACTTCTTCACTGGGTAAACGTATAAATAGCTGTGGCTTCATATATCACCTCTATGCTGATGATACTCAGATCTTCCTCTTCCCCTCCTGCTCTCTCTCCTTCTGTCCTTTCTCATGTCACGACTGCATATTTGGCATTTCTTCATGGATGGCCTCTGACCCCCTAAAGATTAACATGTCCAAGACTGAGCTAATTCTAATCCCCTGTCTAGCTCTACTTCAATTTCTGACTTTTCTATCACTGTTGGCAGCATCACAATTTCCCTAACACCCCAAGTCCGCTGCATTTGATTTACACTTGAGTCCAATCTGTCTTTCATTTCGCACATCCAATCACTTTCTTCATCCTGCCCTAACCAGCTATGCAATATCTCCAAAATTCGTCCGTTACTGAGCGCTGACACCACCAAGCAACTAATCCACTCCCTGGCAATTTCCAGACTTTACTACTAAAACAACCGACTAACTGGCCTTTCTCTCTCCCGCCTCTCCCCCCTTCATTTCATCCTAAATTCTTCTGCCAGTCTAATCCACATTTACTGTCGTTCTGTACCTGCTGCCCCTCTCTGTGAGTCCTTTCACTGGCTCCCTATTTACAACAGAATTAAATTCAAAATTCTCACCCTGACCTGCAAAACCCTCACTAACGCTGTCCCTCCCACCTGTCCTCATTAATCAACAAATATACTCCAGCCCGTCCCCTAAGATCCAACAATGACCTGCTCCTTGTATCTTCTACCATCACTTTCTCCAATGCTAGACCACAGGAATTCTCTTGTATGGCATCAACCCACTGGAACGCACTTGCTAGATTGGCCAAGTACAAAAGTAAAGCTTAAAGGGACACTGAACCCAAATTTTTTATTTTATGATTCAGATAGAGCATGCAATTTTAAGCAACTTTCTAATTTACTCCTATTAGCAATTTTTCTTCGTTCTCTTGCTATCTTTATTTGAAAAAGAAGGCATCTAAGTTAAGGAGCCAGACAATTTTTGGGTGAGAACCCTGGACAGCACTTGTTTATTGGTGGGTGAATTTATCCACCAATCAGCAAGAACAACCCAGGTTGTTCACCAAAAATGGGCCGGCATCTAAACTTACATTCTTGCTTTCAAATAAAGATACCAAGAGAATCAAGAAAATTTGATAATAGGAGTACATTAGAAAGTTGCTTAAAATTGCATGCTCTATCTCAGTGTTTTTCAACGAGTGTGCCGTGGCACACTAGTGTGCCATGAGAGATCCTCAGGTGTGCCACGGCAGACTGACAACAGTGTGACATATTTTTTAAACTTTGCTTGTTTTTTACTCCCAGTGCAGGGGTAGTTTGTAGGAGGCATGGCATAACAGCACAATACATACAGTATGTGTGTGTTTGTGTGTATGTGTATATATATATGCTGTATTAGGCTACAATGTGTGATTTTTTTTTTAAATTTTGGGATGGTGGTGTGCCACAGGATTTTTTAATGTAAAAAAGTGTGCCACGGCAAAAAAAAGGTTAAAAATCACTGCTCTTTAAATACTGACACAGGAATCAATTAACTGACATTGAAATTGCTGGATATACTGTAGTTACTGAATAGAGTATATCTGAACTGTTTAATCTTTTCCTGCCAGCAGAAAAGCCTTTGCCACCTTTAGAGTAACGACTTTTATGCATGAACAAAGGAACTTATTTTTTACAGCACCATAATTTTGTTCCTTCGTTTATTTGTTAAAGGTGTTGCTTGTTTTTGGTCTTAAAGTGAATACAAAGAATACATCAAAATTAGCCATTTTTGGATTTGTCAGAATCCGAATGCACATGTTTATTAATTAACCTATTAGCTGCCCAGTGTTGTCCTCTTTGTTAGCAAATTGATTAATTCTTGTAGGAGCCTTCTGCACAAATTGTTATTGCAGTCATCTTGTTCTATCTTGTGAAATAAAATATTATAATAATGTTAACCAGCAATAATGAAAATCATACCTAGGGTTCTTGTTTAAATTTGCCCAGAGACAAAGAGTGACGTCTGCATTTTTAACAACCATCTGCATGTTGCCCGTTTCAATGTCAGACAGATTTGTGGCATTCTGCAAAGAAAACCTTTTCAATCAGTATGAAAAAAAGATATAACTACGACAACAAACAATTTAAAAATATAACCAGTTTCCCAAAGATTTACATTAACATATTCCTTTTAAAACATATACATGGACCAGGTTCATGCACAAGAGGTGTCACCCGATAATCACCAAAACAAAATCTCAATTACACAGGGCAAGAGACAACTGCATTCCAAAGACTTTACTTGTATTTTAACATATTGTTTAAAGCTTTTTTATTGTATTAATGTCTGCAATTTGCTGACATTAATACAATAAAAAAGCTTTAAACAATATTTTAAAATACAAGTAAAGTCTTAACTGCAGGGTTATTAGTTGCTGACAGCAAATAATAACCCTGCAGTTAATCTTATAAAGGTCCAAGCTTCAAGAATAAAAATATTAGGAAAATGAAACAAGGCAGGGATGTTCACTCTCTCTAACGTGATTAAAACTGGCTATGGAATTTTTAGTTCAACTAATGAGGTTTTCCCCATGCATATGCAGGTCGAAGGTGGGTGATCGACTACTATATCTAAACCATTATTTAATTCCACAATTGCTGCAAAAATTATGGCAACCTCTGACCTCTCCTGTTATTATAAGGAAACACTTCCATTCCTTCTTTACCCTCACATTTTTTCACAAACAAATTCTCTAAAGATTGCTGAAATTTAAAGGAATAGTCTAGTAAAAATTAAACTTTCATGATTCAGACAGAGCATACAATTTTAAGCAACTTTCTAATTTACTCATGTTATCAATTTTTCTTTGTTCTCTTGGTATCTTTATTTAAAAAAGAAAGCATGTAACCATTGGAACCAGCCCATTTTTGGTTTATCACCTGGGTAGAGCTTACGGATTGGTGGCTACATTTAGACACCAATCATCAAGCGCTACCCAGGTGCTCAACCAAAAATGGGCCAGCTTCTAATCTTACATTCTTGCTTTTTCAAAAAAAAGATACCAAGAGAACGAAAAAACATTGATATTAAAAGTAAATTAGAAAGGTGCTTAAAATTGCATGCTCTATCTGAATCATGAAAGTTTAATTTTGACTAGACTATCCCTTTAAGCCATGTGTGCGTACTGAGGCTGAATCTATTGATAATTCTCTTGTCCAAGTACCAAACATGGAGGTCCATTCCCCCATTTTTAATTGTCCCACACCATATTTCGATTTCAGGGCGCGTTATTTCAATAATGTGTGCCACTTGTAATCAGTAATATAATTTCATCATGTAATATACAGCCCTACAGTAAATTTTACTGTATTCTTCTGTATAATAATTTTTTTAAAACATTAAAATTAAAGTTTTATGGTTTAGACAGATCATGCAATTTTTACAGACTTGTCAGTTTTAGAACAGAAGGACACCACTGGGTTTTAGTAAGTAATTGGTGCAGCAAATACAGTGTTCACCATGGGGGGGAATTATACTTTCTAATAAGATAACATGTTCTGCTATCCAAAGCACAAATGAATTGCATAATTTAACATAAATGTATTTAATCATAATTTGAGCAATACAAATTTAAACATTTAAATATTAGCTGATTTTAGCTCATTTTTAACAAAAAATTTAGCCAAGTGATCAGTAAAATCAGCCTGTTGGTGTACCCATTAGGTCCTGGGGAGAACACTGACATACATCTTGTCGTTGGCTCTCCAGATGTGCTGAGCAAGCTAGTAGCGCATTGCTGCTCTGGAACTGACTTTTTTGTAAAATATATATACTGCGTGTATGCATTTGATATTGTTACAGATTTGTAGAGATTTACCACTGTGGAAGCTGCACGCACGCAGCACAAATGACATATAGTAAAGAGAAAACAATAAATACAAAAAAGTAACATGTGAAACAAACAAAACACACTGTGTGACCTAACCAGAGATTATAGTCATATATCATTAAGAGTGATCTGTCCCCCTAGATGTTGAAGGTAAACATTATGGCCTTTCAATGTGTTGCCCCCAAGTCCCCTAAATTTTCTTTCACCTTCTAGTGTAACAGACTCCATTCCCCCCACCAATGCACTAAATCAACTATCTGTACCCTCTATATGTGGTAGGTGTTATAACGTGCAAGTATTAAACTTATCTCTCAAATATTCCTCCCATATTATCTTAATTTGTAAGTATCTGTCTAACTTACGATATTTGAGGTAGTGGTACTTTAGTGAAATAGAGTGATTACATTCTTGTACCCATTGTGCTATAGTCGGTACCACGGAGATTTCCAGTTCTTGGCTATCAGTAACTTAAAACTATTGCTAGCAATATTAAATAGTTTGATCTGTTCTACTGTAATTTTATTGGGAACGATGTGGAATAATCAAAGGGCTGGATCTAACGGCAGATTTCTATCTAATAATTTTGATGTTTCCTTTGTGCTATTTTCCCATACTGGGATTATATTAGGGCACAGCCACCAAATATCTGCCATGTGGCCAATATAATTTTGACATCTCCAGCAGATGTCAGAAGCATTACTAAATATTTTCTTATTGCGAGATGGGGTAAGGTACCATCGGTGTAGTATCTTCATATTTAATTCGAGGAATTTACTAGATGTAGCTGATTTCTTGATGGCTGTGAATATTTTGGAAGCGTCAATGTGTGAGAATTGCACTCCTAACTCTTCCCCCCATTTGTTAACGAAATGAGGTGTACAGCCTGGAGCAACCTGTTTCAGTAGCGCATAAATAGTGGACAGTGTGCGTCTTGTAGGAGATGTTTTATGACATAGGGACTCAAAGGTTGTCAGGGGTCTCAGCATGTTCCCTTTATGTGGATGTCCTGATAAATAGTTGTAGCATTGCATATAAAAATACCAGTTTCTAAAACAATTGAAACCCTTCTCAATTAATGCAGCCCTATCACGTAACTGGGTTTCATTCCCTAGATGACATATCATCAATATCCTATCCGGATGCGTATCACATTTTATCATAGTCAAAAGACCTGGGAGGAATTCTTTGTTTGAGATAAAAGAGGTAAGGGGGGAGTATGTAGAGGAAATATTAGGAAATTCCACAAGAATTCTATCCCACATCGACATAGTCTCCTGTACAGTATGTGTGAGGTAAGTCTGTGAAGATCCTTTAGCCACCGGTGTCCAGCACCGTGTACCCAAGTGTAAGCAACCTGCGATATCATGCTCAAGGCGCATCCAAGGTTTATGCTTGAAATTAGTGTACCAGTCCACTATTCTCTGCAAATGCGTAGCCTTCCAGTATGAAACCAAGTCAGAAACTCCAAGCCCCCCATTGTTAATCGTCTGATACATGTCCTTTCTATTTATCCTCGCATGGCGTTTATTCCATATAAATGAAAAAAATTTAATTTGTAAGGATGTAAGAAATGTGCGTGGGAGGGCTATGGGTAGTGTCTGTATTATATACAATATCTTCGGGAGTATGCGCATCTTGAAGGCATTAATCCTACCTGGTGAACACAGAGGTATAGCGCTAATAGCTAAAAGAGAACTAGGCCACTCTAAAACAGTCACCCCAGGACTGTCACGAAAAAGACAAAAGTTAGGAGAAAAAAGAGGGCGCTAAAAGCTAAGTTCCCACCACACTTGGTCAAATAACAGGAAATGCAAAATACAAAAATTGAAATGAATACCTTTACTCACAGTAAAATACAATGAATTACAACAGTACACATTAAAATATGAATAATAAGATAGAAGGGACGTCTCCGTTTAAAAATTGGATTACCACCTTAAAGAGTGTGAAAAAAAAAGGAAAAATATTTATAAAAATGTTTGAGCGTTATAAAAAGATGCAGCAAAATTGTTACAATGTTAATATCGATCTTGAGTGAAATCTTCACAGTCTTTGTAACAAAGTTTCTTATGTTAGCTGATCGAAGAAATGTTACAGTTCATCAGATAGTGTCAGCGTGAAGTTAGTATAATTGGATTGTTCATAAGAGTTAAACGATCATGTTGAACACCTTGTAATCAGGTTATACTCACACTTTTCCAAATGACTGTAATAACGGTTTGTTAGCTCACACTTTTGGAGATTATTAGAAGTAAACAATATCTCCAAAGTGTTAGTAACCTTTCTTACTTGCTTGAGTCGGCTGAACCAGGTCAGCGTGATTGGAAACTGCTTTCTTTACTCCAAAAATCCTATGCTTGAATCGGCTGAACCCGGTCCAAACCTCTTATGCGCCAGATATTGCAGGATTCCAAGGGGATAACGAAAATCCACAGACCCGCACTTAGCGTGGATCACGCGCGGGATACAGAGTAAAACTAGGTACCTAGATTTGAAAATAGAGTAAAGTCCTTTGTTGGGAACAACACAAAGTAAGTCTACGCGTTTCACCCGATAGGGCTTTTTCAACTTAGTTAACTTTTGTTTTTTATTAATCCTACCTGTCCAGGTCAGGGATTTTCTATGCCAAGAAGACAAAGTAGCTATGACGGATGACTGAAGTGGTATGAAATTGGCATTGAAGATTTCATGGATTGTCGGGGTCAGGAATATCCCTTGTATGTCCTCAACTGAGATATTAATATTTATTATTTCTGATTTACCCTGGTTTATAAGGAAGTTTTTCCCAAACTCATCCAACTGGTGTAACAAATTTGGAATAGATTGGATTGGGTTCGTTAGGAAAAAAAGCACATCATCTGCGTAAAGTAGAAGTTTGTGATGATGTTCCTTAACTTGTACTCCCGTGATATCAACCATAGATCTAATTTTCAAGGCCAAAATTTCAATAACGCAGGCAAATAAAAGCGGGGATAGGGGACAGCCCTGCCTGGTTCCATTGGATATCCCGAAGGGAGCTCACAAGGACCCGTTCACCCGGACTCTAGCCAATGGGGATGAATACATGGCAAATATCTACAAACAACTCGCCCAGGCCCATTCGCAAAAGGACCACACAAAGAAAATGCCAACTGACCCGGTCGAACGCCTTTTCAGCATCTGTGGACACAACTACAGTGGGGATAGAGTAGGTATTCACGTAGTCAATTAAGTCAATCGCCCGCACTGTATTGTCTTTTGCTTCTCTTGTAGGGATGAATACCACCTGGTCAGCGTGTATTAATTCTGGGAGTAAGGCGTTCAACCAGGTCACAAGCAGCTTGGAATAAATTTTAACGTTGGTGTTCAACAAAGAGATTGGTCTATAATTCTCGACCCTTGTATGGTCCTTGCCCTCCTTAGGGATTAATGAAATATGTGAGGTTAAAGAGCTACTAAGGAATGGATTAGTACGAGAGATGGAGTTGAAACGGGTTAATAAATGTGGTGCGAGTATCTTGCTATATTTCTTATAATAGTAATTAGTGAAGCCATCAGGGCCTGGGGCTTTCCCTAATGGCAGGTCTATTCTGATCGTAAGAAGTTCTTCCATTTTAAAAGGGGAATTAAGGGCTTCTTCTTGGGCCTGTGTGACAGTGGGTACAGCTAGATCTCTGAGGAACGATTCTATAAGGGCAGCATTAGATTCCTGAAGACGGGTCTCAATTCTTTCTAGGTAAAGTGGGTGATCTAGTAAATCATTGACCAATTTCCAGACAAACATGGAGTGTGGAGCAGATGGCCACTCAACTGAGCAACTCACCATTGAGTGATCTGTCCAGCCTGTGGGGGATATTTTTGATCTAACTGCCAGGGATAAACAAGACACGTCTAGAAAAATATAGTCAATGCGGGAAAAGCGGGAGTCAGGGAAGGAAAAGAACGTGTATTGACGGTCTACCATGTGATGTATCCTCCAGACATCATGTATCGCTAGATCTCTAATGTGTTGCTTAACTCTATACAAAACTCTATTTGGTATCGAGGAAAGTCCTGTTGAAGTGTCTAAGGCAGTGTTAAGTGAAACATTAAAGGGACAGTCTAGGCTAAAATAAACTTTCATGATTCAGATAGAGCATGTAATTTTAAACAATATTCCAATTTACTTTTATCACCAATTTTGCTTTGTTCTCTTGGTATTCTTAGTTGAAAGCTTAACCTAGGAGGTTCATATGCTAATTTCTTAGACCTTGAAGTCCACCTTTTTCAGATTGCATTTTAACAGTTTTTCACCACTAGAGGGTGTTAGTTCACGTATTTCATATAGATAACACTATGCTCATGCACGAGAAGTTATCTGGGAGCAGGCACTGATTGGCTAGACTGCAAGTCTGTCAAAAGAACTGAAAAAGGGGCAGTTTGCAGAGGCTTAGATACAAGATAATCACAGAGGTTAAAAGTATATTATTATAACTATGTGCAAAACTGGGAAATGGGTAATAAAGGGATTATCTATCTTTTAAAACAATAAAAATTCTGGTGTAGACTGTCCCTTTAAGGTCCCCACCCAGTATCAGCAGGCCCCTTTTGGTCTCGAATAAAGTGTCAGATAGGCGTTTGAAAAAGTGGTCCTGTTGGACATTGGGGGCATATACACAAGCCAATGTGACCATTGTATTATATAGTTTGCCCACTAAAATCAAGAACCTGCCCTCCCGATCTCGTGTTAAATTGAATAAAGTGAAAGGAATACCCTGATTAATATTTCCACCCCGTTAGTTTTATTGTGATTAGATGCGTAGAAGGCTTCACCGAATTTATACTTAAACGTTGTAGAGTAATCGGTCAGTACAGGGTCCAATGTAAGTCATAAGTGTACAATAAGCAACATCACGAACCATGTGAAGTATTGAGTATATCAGTGGGCAATCACCACAGGGTGTGAGAGTAATTAGGCAAGCACAGTGTGTTAGAAAGGAACCACAACAAAAACAACATAATCAAAAAACAAATAACTACTAATACATATAAAAACAATAGCGGAGGAAACTGAAAACAGTCCCTCCAACATAACAATTATAGTAGAAGGATAAGGGTCGGCCGGTTACTTGGACCCAGATATCTGCGGAACAATTTAATGGCCACAATTTTGGGTGGTATATGTGGACTCTGTTATAATTGAACACAACAGTTTAAGTGTCCCAATGCCAGGACCCAATCAGTACAAACCTATGTAAAAAGAACAATGCATTATCAACAAAACAATCGTTCAATTTGTCCACACAAGTGTATAGGCATATGCATGCCATCAACTGTCTATACAGCTCGTCCATATTTTAGGATAAACTCCTAGATTAAGCGTTCTCCTCTTATCAGAGAGTTATTATTGGTACCTAATCTTACATGTAACAAGAAATAAAGATATTAAACAATTCAACAGTAAGTGTTTGCACCAATCTCATCCAACCAAAGAAACTGGAAGCAGATTAAGTCTCTCGTCTTTACATCACGATTTCAAACTGTCCTTTTTCTTGTGGACAACTTTGTGCCATTGTGACCCTGCCGTGAGTTGTAACTTTGCAGCAACATCATCCGGTGGATTCTCAAGTGGATGAGGCGGTTGTAATGACAGACCTAGTCCTTTAGAGAAGGATTCCAGGTCCTGAGGCCCTCTGTAGGTGTGGGTATGCCCCTCATTGACCGTAGCACAGCGTAGCCGTGAGACACAGAACCGTAGCACAGCGTAGCCGTGAGACACAGAACCGTAGCACAGCGTAGCCGTGAGACACAGAACCGTAGCACAGCGTAGCCGTGAGACACAGAACCGTAGCACAGCGTAGCCGTGAGACACAGAACCGTAGCACAGCGTAGCCGTGAGACACAGAACCGTAGCACAGCGTAACCGTGAGACACAGAACCGTGGCACAGCGTAGCCGTGAGACACAGAACCGTAGCACAGCGTAGCCGTGAGACACAGAACCGTAGCACAGCGTAGCCGTGAGACACAGAACCGTAGCACAGCGTAGCCGTGAGACACAGAACCGTAGCACAGCGTAGCCGTGAGACACAGAACCGTAGCACAGCGTAGCCGTGAGACACAGAACCGTAGCACAGCGTAGCCGTGAGACACAGAACCGTAGCACAGCGTAGCCGTGAGACACAGAACCATAGCACAGCGTAGCCGTGAGACACAGAACCGTAGCACAGCGTAGCCGTGAGACACAGAACCGTAGCACAGTGTAGCCGTGAGACACAGAACCATAGCACAGCGTAGCCGTGAGACACAGAACCGTAGCACAGCGTAGCCGTGAGACACAGAACCGTAGCACAGCGTAGCCGTGAGACACAGAACCATAGCACAGCGTAGCCGTAAGACACAGAATCATAGCACAGCGTAGCCGTGAGACACAGAACCATAGCACAGCGTAGCCGTGAGACACAGAACCGTAGCACAGCGTAGCCGTGAGACACAGAACCGTAGCACAGCGTAGCCGTGAGACACAGAACCATAGCACAGCGTAGCCGTAAGACACAGAATCATAGCACAGCGTAGCCGTGAGACACAGAATCGTAGCACAGCGTAGCCGTGAGACACAGAACCGTAGCACAGCGTAGCCGTGAGACACAGAACCGTAGCACAGCGTAGCAGTGAGACACAGAACCGTAGCACAGCGTAGCCGTGAGACACAGAATCGTAGCACAGCGTAGCCGTGAGACACAGAATCATAGCACAGCGTAGCCGTGAGACACAGAACCGTAGCACAGCGTAGCCGTGAGACACAGAATCGTAGCACAGCGTAGCCGTGAGACACAGAATCATAGCACAGCGTAGCCGTGAGACACAGAACCGTAGCACAGCGTAGCAGTGAGACACAGAACCGTAGCAAAGATACTAGTAGTGTTGCACGTCATTTTCAGATGTGCCACAATTCAGATTTTGAACTATCAAAGTTCATAGGAATTGATAATGGTTTGTCACATAAGAGAGGAGGTGATCAGGACAAATGTCTTCTCCAGAAGGAAACTGGTTTTAGGCTAGTGGATTAGGACTGTGGTTCTTCTAAGTTATTAAGATATATAGACCCTTTAGACCCTGGGTTCTATCCCTTATGTTCAATATAAAATAGTCATTGAACTAATATGACTTTGTTTTGCTATCAGTATAACTAGTTTAGCTACAAATTTTCGTCTGTTAATAATATTTTTAAGAATACTTAAATGCAGTTGTTATACATTGGGACAATAACGGCTAGATTTAGAGTTTTGTCGGTAAGGACCCGCGTATCTAATGCCGGCTTTTTTCTGGCCGCACCATAAAAATAACTCTGGTATTGAGAGTCCACATAAAGGCTGCGTTAGGCTCCAAAAAAGGAGCGTAGAGCATTTTTAACGCAGCTTCAACTCTCGATACCAGAGTTGCTTACGCAAGCGGCCAGCCTCAAAAACGTGCTCGTGCACGATTCCCCCATAGAAAACAATGGGGCTGTTTGAGCTGAAAAAAAACCTAACACCTGCAAAAAAGCCGCGTTCAGCTCCTAACGCAGCCCCATTGTTTGCTATGGGGAAACACTTCCTACGTCTGCACCTAACACTCTAACATGTACCCCGAGTCTAAACACCCCTAACCTTACACTTATTAACCCCTAATCTGCCGCCCCCGCTATCGCTGACCCCTGCATATTATTATTAACCCCTAAACTGCCGCTCCGTAAACCGCCGCTACTTACATTATCCCTATGTACCCCTAATCTGCTGCCCTAACATCGCCGACCCCTATATTATATTTATTAACCCCTAATCTGCCCCCCCACAACGTCGCCTCCACCTGCCTACACTTATTAACCCCTAATCTGCCGAGCGGACCTGAGCGCTACTATAATAAAGTTATTAACCCCTAATCCGCCTCACTAACCCTATAATAAATAGTATTAACCCCTAATCTGCCCTCCCTAACATCGCCGACACCTAACTTCAATTATTAACCCCTAATCTGCCGACCGGAGCTCACCGCTATTCTAATAAATGTATTAACCCCTAAAGCTAAGTCTAACCCTAACACTAACACCCCCCTAAATTAAATATAATTTTAATCTAATGACTGCGAGCCCTCTCCCAGCCCGCCGACGCCGGCGCGACGTCCCCGGGGGAGCCTCCTGCCCAGAGATGGGGAAGCAGCAAGAGAGAGCGGCGCGGGCAGGGAGGCAGCGGGGCCTACCCTATCCCGGCGGGAGTTCCGGGAGCCCGGTCCGAATTTCGGGGAGGCAGCCGGGGCGGACGAGGCCGGCCGTGAGTTCCAGGAGCCCGGCCCGGGTTTCAGGGAGGCGGCCGGGCTGACGAGGCCCGCCGGGAGTTCCAGGAGGTCGGGCAAAATCTCGGGCCGAAAGAAACAAGGTAAAGAAAACCCGGTACTCGTTCCCGGTCGAGACGACCTCGCGTGGGCCTTCCGAACCGTCGACAAACACAGCACACAGAGGCCGCGCAGCCCGGGGGTGGCGGCGGCCACTCGACGCCGAGGCGTTCCCGGCTTCCTTCGCCGTAGTCGCGGCCTAATGAAGCCTCAGCCCCCGGATTCACGGAGGGAGGGCGTGCGAGAGGCAGGGACTTTGTCGTTTTTTCTCTCCCCCCCAAGCCGGGGCAAAAGAGCTGAACTTCTTGGGGCATGCCCCGCAAAGGGCCCTGTTCAGGGCTGGTAAGGTAAAAGAGCTTTTAACTTTAGTAATTTAGAATAGGGTAGGGCATTTTTTATTTTGGGGGGCTTTGTTGTTTTATTAGGGGGCTTAGAGTAGGTGTAATTAGTTTAAAATTGTTGTAATATTTTTCTTATGTTTGTAAATATTTTTTTATTTTTTGTAACTTAGTTCTTTTTTATTTTTTGTACTTTAGTTAGTTTATTTCATTGTAGTTATTTGTAGATATTGTATTTAATTAATGTATTGATAGTGTAGTGTTAGGTTTAATTGTAGGTAATTGTAGGTATTTTATTTAATTAATTTAATGATAGTATAGTGTTAGGTTTAATTGTAACTTAGGTTAGGATTTATTTTACAGGTAATTTTGTATTTATTTTAACTAGGTAACTATTTTAACCTGGTTGCCTGTAAAATAAATATTAATCCTAAAATAGCTACAATGTAATTATAATTTATATTGTAGCTATATTAGGATTTATTTTACAGGTAAGTATTTAGCTTTAAATAGGAATAATTTATTTAATAAGAGTTAATTAATTTCGTTAGATTAAAATTATATTTAACTTAGGGGGGTGTTAGTGTTAGGGTTAGACTTAGCTTTAGGGGTTAATACATTTATTAGAATAGCGGTGAGCTCCGGTCGGCAGATTAGGGGTTAATAATTTAAGTTAGGTGTCGGCGATGTTAGGGAGGGCAGATTAGGGGTTAATAAAAAAAATGTTAAATAAAAATCCATATGAACAATGACTAGAGCGAATATCAACAGTCAAATAATGCGTTAAAACAGAAATAAAGTTCTAGAGCTTAAAGTGAAGGTAACGTTTTGTAATTATGAAGACATAAATGCATTATTTAATATTACAATAAGCTAATCGCGATGTTTATTTTATTATTTGTTTTTTATTTTGCAACTATAATATATATTTCCCTACCATTTCGATGCTAACGCCTCCCAACCTCTATTTCCTGCATTTATATTCTGTGACGTATAGAGCAGTCCTACCCGCTCTATATATGTATCTTTAAAGCGCGTTCACAAATCTACTCCTTTGAAATGCGCCTGCGCAAAGTCAAGAGATGCTCTTGTCAGTATCGTAGACCTCCGTAAAAGCCGGTGACGTATTATAGTTATGCCTGCGCAAAGTCCAGAGATGGGATTGTCAGTATCAGAGACCTCCGTAAAAGCCAGTGAGGTATTATAGGTGTTCCTGCGCCTGCTCAAAGTCAAGAGATAGCATTGTCAGAATCGGAGACCTCCGTAAAAGCAGGTGACATATTATAGGTATTCCTGCGCATGCGCGAAACAGGAGCGCGCGTGGATTAAGATATGAAGTAAAAAAGAATAGTGCATGCGCAGATCAAGAAGGAGGCAGATGGCGTAGGGTGACGGCCAGATTTTCAATTGGAGCTTCTTAAAACGTGATCAAGAGAGAACATTTTGTAATATGTAACGGGTTGAATTTGCGGACAATAAAAAAGGTATTTATTACAGCGATAAGTTTATTTACAGTACAATTGGAAAAAAATGATGAATGAAACATATTAATTTGCAACAAAGCATGTTATTATAGATAGACAACCAGGTAACTTTACCTTCACTTTATAAACAACTACAGCGTCTTTGATCCTACTTGCCTTAAGAATTAGCTCAGTTGCAGAGTTGAATTTCTTCTGAAGGATTCTCTGCATATCCAGAATCGTCTGCTGATACTGAGCCGCTTCCTCTTGCTGAAGTTCCTGAGCTGGCGTGTCTCCTAATATAAACTCCAACTTGTGTATGAGCTGCAAATCCGTGCGACATAAAACATCAGTTTTACTGCTGTTTGATTTGTATTCAAACAGAAATATAAAAACAACAGGTGTTGCCATTGCAGTTCATCAGATCTGTGCAAAAACATTACATTGCAGTTTTGTTAAAGGGACGGTGAAGTCAAAATTAAACTTAAATGAACTGGATAGAGTGTGACAATTTAAACAACTTTCCAATGTATTCCGGTTATCAATTTTGCTTAGTTCTCTTGGTATCCTTTGTTAAAGAGTAATACTGTGTGAGCTCAGGAGTGTGCACGTGTCTCTACACACCTGGCAGCAGGGTTTGCAACATTGTTTATACATAGATACAAACACTGCTGCTATAGACTGCTATTGACACCTGCACTCTCATGAGCTTCTATTAGCCTACTTAGCTTTACTCTTAACAAAGGATATCAAGAGAACAAAGCAAATGTGATAAAAGAAGTAAATTGGAAAGTTGTTTAAAACCCCATGCTTTATCTGAATAATAAAAGTTTCATGTTGACTTTACTGTCCCTTTAATCATCACATCACCTATGGTTTGTAAAGGAAAAATAAACAACAAGAATAGAAGAAACAGCTGTTTACAGACAAACAGGAGAGAAGCGCTCAGCTGAGGATGGGCAGAGCTCAGTATCCCGCCCAATAGGAAGCTGCCCAGACAGGATGCAGTCTGTCTGTCCATTTATGCCATTCCCAGAAGAGAACTTTCCAGCAGTATATCAGTCTGATCCCTGCCATAAAGAAAGTCCGGCCCGAAACACAAGGCTAAAGATTTGTACAGCTAACCTCAGTATGGGCCTCATAGGAGGAATTTTGGCTGTATCCCTTTAAGCTACAGTGGGCTAAGGGGCCACGTCAGGTTACTTTTATCATCCTTAAGCAGACAAAATCCCCAACGGATATAAGAATCAGTTGTTTAACAGGCTTATTCATTCGGTTTCTGAAGGGATTTCCAAAGACCTTTGTAAAAGCAAAAAATATCTGACCAAGGCAAAAGATTGAAGCTAATCAAAGGGACCTTATACTCAGACATTTGCTCTGTTCCATGTTTCAGAATGTATTGTATTTTTTTTAAATGAAAATAATGTGGGTGTTTGTCAGCTTTCATATCATTTTGATTAATAATACATTTCTAAAAAAATTCAACATCTAAACAATTAATTGCAAGCCTACATAAACATTTTGATGGCTGTATTTAAGATGTGAACAGGTATCAGAATTTAAGTGCTATTTTAAGCATATTGTGTTTGACATGTGAAGTTAACATTGAGAAAAATAACTGTCCAAACCGCCCAAATCTGCCCTTGGGCTAAAGGAAAGATGTTGAATTCCAGAAAAAAAATCTGTTGGAAAAGGAAATTTATTCGTACCTGATAAATTTTTTCTTTTAAGATATGATGAGTCCACGGATTTCATCCTTACTTGTGGGATTACGCCTCCTGGTCAGCAGGAGGAGGCAAAGAGCACTACAGCAGAGCTGTATATATAGCTCCTCCCTTCCCTCCCACTCCAGTCATTCGACCGAAGTTAGGAAGAGATAGAAAAAGCCAAGGTGCACTGAAGTTTAACAAAAATAAAGACCTGTCTCATAAAAAATAGGGTGGGTCGTGGACTCATCGTATCTTAAAAGAAACAAATTTATCAGGTAAGAATAAATTTCCTTTTCTTTTAAAAGATACAAGTCCACAGATTTCATCCTTACTTGTGGGATACAATACCAAAGCTATAGTACACGGATGAAAAGGGAGGGAGAAGACAGGTAACCTAAATGGAAGGCACCACTGCTTGAATAACTTTCCTCCCAAAAACAGCCTCAGACGAGGCAAAAGTATCAAATTTAGAAAAAGTGTGAAGAGACAACGAAGTTGCAGCTTTGCAAATCTGTTCAACAGAAGAATCATTTTTGAATGCCCATGAGGAAGCCACAGCCCTAGTGGAATGAGCCGTAATTCGTTCAGGAGGTTGCTGTCCAGCAGTCTCATATGCAAAACGGATGATACTCTTCAGCCACAAAGAAAGAGGTAGCCATAGCTTTCTGACCCCTACGTTTCCCTGAAAAAACGACAAACAAGGAAGACGATTGACGAAAATCCTTAGTCGCCTGTAAGTAGAACTTCAAGGCACGGACCACGTCCAAATTATGTAACAGACGCTCCTTCTTAGAAGAAGGATTAGGACACAAGGACAACCATTTCCTGATTAATATTTTTATTTGAAACAACCTTAGGAAGAAAACCAGGTTTGGTACGTAACACTACCTTATCCGAATGAAAAATAAGATAAGGAGAATCACATTATAATGCCAAAAGCTTGGAAACTCTGCGAGCAGAAGAAATAGCAACCAAAAATAAAACTTGGAATGCATAGGTTCAAACGGAACCCCTTGAAGATCTTTAAGAACTAAATTCAAATTCCAAGGAGGAGCAATTGGTCGAAACACAGGCCTGATTCTAGTTAGAGCCTGACAAAAAGATGGAACATCTGGAACATCAGCCTGACGCTTGTGTAACAAAATAGATAAGGCAGAAATCTGTCCCTTTAAGGAACTTGCTGACAACCCTTTCTCCAATCCTTCTTGGAGAAAAGACAAAATCCTGGGAATCCTAACCCTACTCCATGAGCAGCCCTTGGATTCGCACCAATAAAGATATTTACGCCATATCTTATGGTAAATCTTTCTAGTAACAGGCTTACGTGCCATAAGATCCAACTCCGGCCTGCCCCATCTGAGAATCAGGTTGGCAAATACCTCCGGATGAAGTTCCCATTCTCCCGGATGAAATGTCTGTCTGCTCAGAAAATCCGCTTCCCAGTTTTCCACACCTGGGATGTGGATCGCCCACAGATAACAAGAGTGAGTCTCCGCCCACTGAATTATCTTGGCTACTTCTGTCATCGCTAAGGAACTCCTTGTTCCTCCCTGATGATTAATGTAAGCTACAGTCGTAATGTTGTCCGACTGGAATCTGATGAACTTGGCTGAAGTCAACTGAGGTCAAGCCTGAAGCGCATTGAATATTGCTCTCAACTCTAGGATATTGATAGGAAGTAGAGACTCTGTTCGAGCCCATACACCCTGGGCTCACAGGGAGTTCCAGACTGCTCCCCATCCTATCAGGCTGGCATCCATTGTCACTATAACCCATGAGGGTCTGCGGAAACATGTCCCCTGGGATAGATGATCCAGCGACAACCACCATAGAAGAGAGTCCCTTGTCTCCTGATCTAGATGTATTTGAGGAGATAAATTTGTATAATCCCCATTCCACTGACTGAGCATGCTCAGTTGCAGAGGTCTGAGATGAAAACGAGCAAACGGAATGATGTCCATTGCTGCTACCATCAATCCAATTACCTCCATGCACTGAGCCACTGACGGCCGAGGATTGGTCTGAAGGGCTCGGCATGTATTCAGAATCTTTAACTTTCTTACCTCCGTCAAAAAGATTTTCATGGATAGAGAGTTGATTAGAGTTCCCAAGAAAGGAACCCTTGTCTGTGGAACTAGTGAACTCTTTTCCAGATTCACCTTCCACCCGTGAGTCCTCAGGAAGGATAGAACAATGTCGGTATGAGACTTTGCTAACTGATAAGACGACGCCTGGATCAGAATATCGTCCAGATAAGGCATCACTGCAATGCCCCGTGGTCTTAGAACCGCCAGCAGAGACCCCAGAACTTTTGTGAAAATCCTGGGTGCCGTGGCCAGACCGAAAGGAAGAGCCACGAACTGAAAATGTTTGTCCAGAAAGGCAAACCTCAGGAACTTGTGATGATCTCTGTGGATAGGAACATGAAGATATGCATCCTTTAGATCCACGGTAGTCATAAATTGACCCTCCTGGATCAATGGAAGAATGGTACGAATAGTTTCCATCTTGAAGGATGGAACTCCGAGAAACTTGTTCAGACTTTTGAGGTCTAAAATAGGATGGAACGTTCCCTCCTTTTTGGGAACTACAACAGATTTGAATAAAATCCCTGTCCCTGTTCCAGTACCGGAACAGGACATATCACTCCCATGGAGGGGAGGTCTCCTACACAACGTAAGAACGCCTCTTTTTATCTGGTCTGCAGATAATCGAGAAAGAAGGAACCTTCCTCTGGTTGAGGAATTTCTGAACTCCAACTGATACCCCTGAGACACAATTTCTAGTGTCCAGGGATCCTGAACATCTCTTATCCAAGCCTGGACAAAGAGAGAGAGTCTGCCCCCTACTAGATCCGGTCCAGGATCGGGGGCCGACCCTTCATGCTGACTTGGTAGCAGCAGCAGCCTTCTTGGATTGTTTACCCTTGTTCCAAGACTG
Source organism: Bombina bombina (assembly GCF_027579735.1). Taxonomy (NCBI): domain Eukaryota; kingdom Metazoa; phylum Chordata; class Amphibia; order Anura; family Bombinatoridae; genus Bombina; species Bombina bombina. Next base: position 1,119,892,997 of record NC_069504.1, read on the forward strand.
GTTGGATCTCCAAGTGGACTTAGTTTGGGAATAGTTCCCTTCCTGTTTAGCGGAAGAGAAAGAGGGAACTCCCTTGAAATTTTGAAAGGAACGAAAATTGCTCTGTCGACCTCTCTGTTTGGACTTTTTATCCTGAGGGAGGAGATGACCCTAACCTCCCGCAATGTCAGAAATAATCTCCTTCAAGTCAGGCCCGAACAGGGTCTTCCCCTTGTAAGGAATAGCCAAAAGCTTAGACTTGGATGACACATCCGCAGACCAAGACTTCATCCATAAAGTCCTGTGTGCTAAGATGGCAAAGCCCAAACTCTTAGCCGCCAATTTAGTAATCTGCAGAGAAGCATCCGTAATAAACAAATTAGCTAACTTAAGAGCTTTAATCCGATCCTGTATCTCTTCCAAAGGAGTCTCTGTCTTAAGAGACTCTTCCAGAGCATCAAACCAATAAGCGGCCGCACTGGTAACTGTAACAATGCAAGCGGCCAGTTGCAACAGGAATCCCTAGTGAACGTAAATCTTCTTAAGGAGACCCTCCAACTTCTTATCCATAGGGTCCTTAAAAGCACAACTATCCTCAATAGGAATAGTAGTACGCTTGGCCATAGTAGAAACAGCACCCTCAACTTTAGGGACCGTCTTCCAAGAATCTCTAATAGCGTCGGCTATAGGGTACATTTTTTTTAAAAAAACTGGAGAAGGAGAGAAGGGAATACCTGGTCTCTCCCATTCTTTTGCAATAATCTCTGAAGTCCTCTTCGGGGCTAGAAAGACATCCGAATAAGATGGAACCTCCAAGTATCTGTCCAACTTACTCAATTTCTCCGGAGGGACCACTATTGAGTCACAATCATCCAGAGTAACCAACACCTCCCTCAGCAATAAACGGAGGTGCTCAAGCTTAAACCTGAAAGAAACTACATCAGAATCAGTCAGAGGTAAAGCACTCCCTGATTCAGAAAGTTCACCTTCGGAGAGTAGCTCAGTGCCCTCCAACTCAGAACCCCGGGAGGGTACGTCCGTAATCGCCATCATTCAGAGGCTGAATTTACTACATAGTTGTCCTGTCTTTAACGCTTGCCGTGCAAAAAGGGAAAATTAGCTAACGCATCAGAAAGTGTAGAGGACATCACTGCAGCTATGTCTTTTAATGTAAAAGCTGCAGAAACTGGTGAAAAACAAGGTTCCGCTTGAGCGGGCGTTAAGGGCTGTGACGCTTGGGGAGAAAGCTGCGGCATACTCTGCATCTCATCTGTAGACTCTTGAGAAGCATTCGCCTTAGGCAAAGATTTGTAAAAAACAATTTTGTCTCTAAAATGTAAGGCCCTCTCAATACATGAGGGACAAAAAAGAGCAGGAGGTTCCACAGTGGCATCCAAACACATAGAACACACTACAGTCTGGATATCATCTGAATCCATGACAATAGAAAGCAAGAAGCAATTTGGTCTTTAAAGTATAGGCTATTTATAGCCAACCAATATAGAAATAGCAGCACAGACTAAAAATCTGTCAGAATATTTTAAACCTGACCAGATACTGTGCCTTTAAAAATAAACAAGTATTAACATATGTCAGTGACACTGAAAAAGTTAACGATATAAGACTCTTTAAAGAATAGGCTTTTATTTAGGATGAAATATAGCCTAGCACCTCGCCTCAACAGCTCTGCTGAGGCGCCTACCTGCCCCCATGGTCCTCCGACCACACTGAGAAATTTAACCCGGAATGTAGTTCACAAACGCCCAAGACCGCTTGTTTCACTTTCAACCATGCGGTCGTGGCATTATACGTAGAGTGATCCTTAGCAGCCGGGACTTCTGCAATGATAATTTGTGCAGCAATACGAAAGTCAAGCGCGCCAAAGAAAGTCCCGCCCATCGTGGGCGTCGCATCGGCCATCGAAAAGCCGCTTCTCTAACAAACAGCCGCTCCTTCTCTCAGAAAGACCGGATCACAAAAAACAAAACACAGCCGTAAACCGGAGTCTTATAGCAAGACTACGGTAACACACTCCCAGCGTCAAAACTTATAAGCACACTATAGCAGTGACTTATACAAGCCCCATCCTTTAAATACATTAGGCCAAATAAATATATTAGCTCCATAATGTAAACACTTTGTGTCGGTTGACATTCCCATGAAAACTCACTCACACTGTTACAGAAACCAGCCCCACTTCCAGAGAGCTCTTGTTCCCCAACAGATCACAAGTACACAGTCCATTCTGAGGTAGTCAGTATCCCAGAAAGTTAAAGACTGCACTTACCTCTGTGCTGAGCACCAGCATGAGAAGTCCCACAGGATCAAGAGGTCTTCTCCCTCCTGCAGCTCTGTGGAGACTAAAGGGCCTTAGTTAATATCTGCTGAGACCATCAGCATACGAAGGGCAGCACTAATATGGGATGCGCAGTGAGAGTTTAGTCCCACCAGTTCCCATTGCTCTAAAGCCACCTGTAGCTCTACTCTAGAAGCTGACAAGGAATACGGCTACACCCTATAGTAAAATAGCACTCACTGGTACCATTTTAAAAATAATAAACTCATGATTGAAGAATCTAAACTAACAGCTCACTTTGCCTCTTCCTATCACTAACACAGGCAAAGAGAGTGACTGGGGTGGGAGGTAAGGGAGGAGCTATATATACAGCTCTGCTGTGGTGCTCTTTGCCTCCTCCTGCTGACCAGGAGGCGATATTCCACAAGTAAGGATGAAATCCGTGGACTCATTGTATCTTTTAAAAGAAAAGTGCTTTTTGAAGTATTGGAATCCCGCAATTAAATTGTCCCTATATGAAGTATAGGGGGGTATCTGAGATCCCAAATGCATTTGAAAAGCTTGTGATAAAAGCAACAGATTAATGGGGGTGAAAGCTTAACCTGACTGAATCAGGAAAGGGTGTGGGAGGAGTCAGTGCAGGTGCTAAAATGTCTTTATGCATCTACTTTATCCATCATGATTACTGTAGTGTGCACCATAGTAATACTCAGAAGATAAATATTAAAGGGACATGAAGCCCAACTTTTTCCTTCATGAGTCAGCCAGAGCATAACATTTTAAAAACATTTCCAGTTTTCTTCTATTATCTAATTTGTGTTGTTCTCTTGATATCTTTTGTTGAAAAGCCCTGAGGCAGAACACGCTGTGATCTCAGATGCCATCTCAAAAAATGCAGCATGTCTGCAGAAAGAACAGGACACATGCAAGTGTTAGCGCTTTAACTTTACTGAGCTGTGCTCTGGCTGCACTGTGTAAGTTTTCCTCAACTCAAAGCAAAGTGCATCTAGAGCAAAGTGTTGTTTGTAGTGAACAGCAAATATCGAGTAGCGCTGCAAAGCAGTAATGCATTTATTGTTGACTGGCTCTCAGAGAGGTTTTCAACCCCAGTCTGCTTTCTGAATATAAGACATTCTTATGAGTAGTGCACCTTTTTATTTCTATGTTACACCAAGATTTTTTTGTCTGCAGCTAATTTGCAAAGCAATTTTCAAACTACTGCACTATATTATAAAACTTTAAACATGTCTTTATTCTCCAGTTACCCAACACATTGCAATTGAGCTGGTGCTTTAGTGTAACTGCCTAATTTAAAATGTAATTTAATTAAAAATGACCGGCAGAAATTTTTCACAAAAAAAAATCTCATTGCAGAAAGTGAAAAAAAGTTCTGCCTCTGGTTTGAAAAGCATACCTAGGTATGCTCATGAGCTGGGAGCTAGCTGATGATTGGTGGCACCACATGCATGTCTCTTGTCATTGAAGCCTGCGGATAAATCCATATTGGAAAGCACTGACTGCACTTGTTCCATATACAAAACAACAATAAAAAAGCATAGAATTTATAAACAATAATCATGTTATTTAATAGCTATTTCTTCCCCAAGGCACAGACCTAAGGTTTTAGCGGATAATTGGCCATATGTAACTTTATAATCTCAGTACTCAGTTTATTGGTCTCAGAAGGATAAAAGGCTGAGCTAGTGTTGTTGAGATTTGAACACGTGCCCCACGGATACAGCACTCAGCCATGCAACTAAGCCATTTCATCGGATTACACTGTAATGCTATTTATTAGACCAGGGGATGTCTGATGCTGCTTATTCCGCAGAGGTGAACAAACAAGAGGATAGAGAATGAAGATGAAAGAAGCATAAACAAGAAAAAATGTTGCAAAATAGGTTTGATAAGAAAATAAAAATAAGCAAAATGAATGTGGAGGAAACTCTGCTAAAAGCTGATAATACAGATTGTTATACTCACATCTAGCACCAGGGTACCTTTACTGATTACAGACTGTATATCCTCGTGGTCTCCCTGTTCCCATAGGCTTAGGAAGGTGTTTATCTCCTGTGCTACGGTTGGGTCTGGATTCCCATCGCACAACATGTAACGGTCCCACTGTAACCAAAATACCAGGCAGAAGCACGTTAAATACAGCATTCAATTTACTTCGGTTATCCAACTTACTGCGTTCTCTTGCTATCCTTTATTGAAGAACACACAGTGGTAGGTAGGGTGCACATAGGCAGCAGTTTTACAATGCTTTTAACAATGTTATACCACTTATGAGCACTAGGTGGCAGCAGTATTTGCACTCTAAAAGCTTCAGACACATGCACACTTACCTACCTACGTATGCTCTTCAACATAGAATACCAGGAGAACATTTTTTTAAATTGTATGAATTTGGATTTTATCTGCCTTTAAAGGGACATAAAAGCTAAAATTAAAATGTCATGGTTCTGAGGGAGCGTACCGTTTTAAAAATATAATCAGTGACCTCTTTCTCTTTGCATCCTTTGTTAAAACTTTGCTCCCTTCCATGAGAGCATGGTGTACTTTGCATTCTTGTAAACCTGCTTCCATATAGACATGTGCATGATATGCTCTTCAATAAAGAATACCAAAAGAACAAAATAAATGTGATAATAGAAATAAATTGGAAACCTTTTTTTAAAACCACATGCTCTGTCGGACATAAGAAAGTTTAATTTTGACTTCCAGACCCTTTTTAACAAAAATCTTTTCACATTAAATATTCACATAAACAACTCAGCTCATCACTAAATGTAGGTTATATACTTAAAGAATAATCGGCTAGATTACAAGTTTTTGTTGGTAAGTTTCAGCTCACCACTCACCTACAAACAATGCTGGTATTACAGGCTTTTACAAACCCAGCGTTAGCCGCAGAAAAGTGAGCGGAGAGCAAAATTTAGCTCCACATCTCACCTCAATACCAGCGCTGTTTACGGTAGAGGTGAGCTGGCTAAACGTGCTCGTGCACGATTTTTCCCCATAGGAATCAATGGGGCAGAATCGGCTGCAAAAAAGCAGCGTTCAGCTCCTAACGCAGCCCCATTGATTCCTATAGGGAAATACATTTTATGTCTACACCTAACACCCTAACATGAACCCCGAGTCTAAACACCCCTAATCTTACACTTATTAACCCCTAATCTGCCGTCCCCGACATTGTCGCCACCTACATTATATTATTAACCCCTAATCTGCCGCTCCGGACACCGCCGCCACCTACATTATACTTATGAACCCCTAATCTGCTGCCCCCAACATCGCCGAACCCTACATTATATTTATTAAGCCCTAATCTGCCGCCCCCAATGTCGCCGCCACCTACCTACACTTATTAACCCCTAATCTGCCGCCCCCAACGTCGCCACCACTATTATAAATATATTAACCCCTAAACCTAAGTCTAACCCTAACCCCCCCTAACTTAAATATAAATTTAAATAATCTAAATAAAATTACTACAATTAAATAAATTATTCCTATTTAAAACTAAATACTTACCTGTAAAATAAACCCTAAGATAGCTACAATATAACTAAAAGTTAAATTGTAGCTATCTTAGGGTTTATTTTTATTTTACAGGCAACTTTGTATTTATTTTAACTAGGTACAATAGTTATTAAATAGTTATTAACTATTTAATAACTACCTAGTTAAAATAAGTACAAATTTACCTGTAAAATAAACCTAACCTAAGTTACAATTACACCTAACTCTACACTATAATTAAATTACGGCTAGATTTAGAGTTTTGTCGGTAACGACCCGTGTAGCTAACGCCGGCTTTTTTCTGGCCGCACCTGTAAAATAACTCTGGTATTGAGAGTCCATATAATGTCAGCGTTAGGCTCCAAAAAAGGAGGGTAGAGCATTTTTAACGCCACTCCAACTCTCGATACCAGAGTTGCTTATGGACGCGGCCAGCCTCAAAAACGTGCTCGTGCACGATTCCCCCATAGAAAACAATGGGGCAGTTTGAGCTGAAAAAAAACCTAACACCTGCAAAAAAAACGCGTTCAGCTCCTAACGCAGCCCCATTGTTTGCTATGGGGAAACACTTCCTACGTCTGCACCTAACACCCTAACATGTACCCCGAGTCTAAACACCCCTAACCTTACACTTATTAACCCCTAATCTGCCGTCCCCGCTATCGCTGACCCCTGCATATTATTTTTAACCCCTAATCTGCCGCTCCGTACACCGCCGCTACTTACATTATCCTTATGTACCCCTAATCTGCTGCCCCTAACACCGCCGACCCCTATATTATATTTATTAACCCCTAATCTGCCCCCCACAACGTCGCCCCCACCTACCTAAACTTATTAACCCCTAATCTGCCGAGCGGACCGCACCGCTACTATAATGAAGTTATTAACCCCTAATCCGCCTCACTAACCCTATAATAAATAGTATTAACCCCTAATCTGCCCTCCCTAACATCGCCGACACCTAACTTCAATTATTAACCCCTAATCTGCCGACCGGAGTTCACCGCTATTCTAATAAATGTATTAACCCCTAAAGCTAAGTCTAACCCTAACACTAACACCCCCCTAAATTAAATATAATTTTAATCTAACGAAATTAATTAACTCTTATTAAATAAATTATTCCTATTTAAAGCTAAATACTTACCTGTAAAATAAATCCTAATATAGCTACAATATAAAATTATAATTACATTGTAGCTATTTTAGGATTAATATTTATTTTACAGGCAACTTTGTAATTATTTTAACCAGGTACAATAGCTATTAAATAGTTAAGAACTATTTAATAGTTACCTAGTTAAAATAATTACAAAATTACCTGTAAAATAAATCCTAACCTAAGTTACAATTAAACCTAACACTATACTATCATTAAATTAATTAAATAAAATACCTACAATTACCTACAATTAAACCTAACACTACACTATCAATACATTAATTAAATACAATATCTACAAATAACTACAATGAAATAAACTAACTAAAGTACAAAAAATAAAAAAGAACTAAGTTACAAAAAATAAAAAAATATTTACAAACATAAGAAAAATATTTCAACAATTTTAAACTAATTACACCTACTCTAAGCCCCCTAATAAAATAACAAAGCCCCCCAAAATAAAAAATGCCCTACCCTATTCTAAATTACTAAAGTTCAAAGCTCTTTTACCTTACCAGCCCTGAACAGGGCCCTTTGCGGGGCATGCCCCAAGAAGTTCAGCTCTTTTGCCTGTAAAAAAAAACATACAATACCCCCCCAACATTACAACCCACCACCCACATACCCCTAATCTAACCCAAACCCCCTTAAATAAACCTAACACTAAGCCCCTGAAGATCTTCCTACCTTGTCTTCACCATACCAGGTTCACCGATCGGTCCAGAAGAGCTCCTCCGATGTCCTGATCCAAGCCCAAACGGGGGGCTGAAGATGTCCATGATCCGGTAGAAGTCTTCATCCAAGCGGGGCAGAAGAGGTCTTCCATCCGATTGAAGTCTTCATCCAAGCGGGGCAGAAGAGGTCTTCCATCCGATTGAAGTCTTCATCCAGGCGGTATCTTCTATCGACATCCATCTGGAGCGGAGCAGCAGCATCCTGAAGACCTCCGACGCGGAACATCCATCCTGGCCGACGACTGAACGACGAATGACGGTTCCTTTAAATGACGTCATCCAAGATGGCGTCCCTCGAATTCCGATTGGCTGATCGGAATAGCCAATAGAATGCGAGCTCAATCTGATTGGCTGATTGGATCAGCCAATCGGATTGAACTTGATTCTGATTGGCTGATTCCATCAGCCAATCAGAATATTCCTACCTTAATTCCGATTGGCTGATAGAATCCTATCAGCCAATCGGAATTCGAGGGACGCCATCTTGGATGACGTCATTTAAAGGAACCGTCATTCGTCGGCCAGGATGGATGTTCCGCGTCGGAGGTCTTCAGGATGCTACCGCTCCGCTCCAGATGGATGTCGATAGAATATGCCGCCTGGATGAAGATTTCAATCGGATGGAAGACCTCTTCTGCCCCGCTTGGATGAAGACTTCTACCGGATCATGGACATCTTCAGCCCCCCGCTTGGGCTTGGATCAGGACATCGGAGGAGCTCTTCTGGACCGATCGGTGAACCTGGTATGGTGAAGACAAGGTAGGAAGATCTTCAGGGGCTTAGTGTTAGGTTTATTTAAGGGGGGTTTGGGTTAGATTAGGGGTATGTGGGTGGTGGGTTGTAATGTTGGGGGGGGGTATTGTATGTTTTTTTTTACAGGCAAAAGAGCTGAACTTCTTGGGGCATGCCCCGCAAAGGGCCCTGTTCAGGGCTGGTAAGGTAAAAGAGCTTTGAACTTTAGTCATTTAGAATAGGGAAGGGCATTTTTTTATTTTGGGGGGCTTTGTTATTTTATTAGGGGGCTTAGAGTAGGTGTAATTAGTTTAAAATTGTTGTAATATTTTTCTTATGTTTGTAAATATTTTTTTATTTTTTGTAACTTAGTTCTTTTTTATTTTTTGTACTTTAGTTAGTTTATTTCATTGTAGTTATTTGTAGATATTGTATTTAATTAATGTATTGATAGTGTAGTGTTAGGTTTAATTGTAGGTAATTGTAGGTATTTTATTTAATTAATTTAATAATAGTATAGTGTTAGGTTTAATTGTAACTTTGGTTAGGATTTATTTTACAGGTAATTTTGTAATTATTTTAACTAGGTAGCTATTAAATAGTTCTTAACTATTTAATAGCTATTGTACCTGGTTAAAATAATTACAAAGTTGCCTGTAAAATAAATATTAATCCTAAAATAGCTACAATGTAATTATAATTTATATTGTAGCTATATTAGGATTTATTTTACAGGTAAGTATTTAGCTTTAAATAGGAATAAATTTATTTAATAAGAGTTAATTAATTTCGTTAAATTAAAATTATATTTAACTTAGGGGGGTGTTAGTGTTAGGGTTAGACTTAGCTTTAGGGGTTAATACATTTTTTAGAATAGCGGTGAGTTCCGGTCGGCAGATTAGGGGTTAATAATTGAAGTTAGGTGTCGGCGATGTTAGGGAGGGCAGATTAGGGGTTAATACTATTTATTATAGGGTTAGTAAGCCGGATTAGGGGTTAATAACTTTATTATAGTAGCGGTGCGGTCCGCTCGGCAGATTAGGGGTTAATAAGTGTAGGCAGGTGGAGGCGACGTTGAGGGGGGCAGATTAGGGGTTAATAAATATAATATAGGGGTCGGCGGTGTTAGGGGCAGCAGATTAGGGGTACATAGCTATAATGTAGGTGGCGGCGCATTGCGGTCGGCAGATTAGGGGTTAATTATTGTAGGTAGCTGGCGGCGACGTTGTGGGGGGCAGGTTAGGGGTTAATAAATATAATACAGGGGTCGGCAGTGTTAGGGGCAGCAGATTAGGGGTACATAAGTATAACGTAGGTGGCGGTCGGCAGATTAGGGGTTAAAAAAATTTAATCGAGTGGCGGCGATGTGGGGGGACCTCGGTTTAGGGGTACATAGGTAGTTTATGGGTGTTAGTGTACTTTAGAGTACAGTAGTTAAGAGCTTTATGAACCGGCGTTAGCCCAGAAAGCTCTTAACTACTGACTTTTTTCTGCGGCTGAAGTTTTGTCGTTAGAATTCTAACGCTCACTTCAGACACGACTCTAAATACCGGAGTTAGAAAGATCCCATTGAAAAGATAGGATACGCAATTGACGTAAGGGGATCTGCGGTATGGAAAAGTCGCAGCTGAAAAGTGAGCGTTAGACCCTTTTTTGAGTGACTCCAAATACCGGAGGTAGCCTAAAACCAGCGTTAGGAGCCTCTAACGCTGGTTTTCACGGCTACCGCCAAACTCCAAATCTAGGCCTTAATTACCTAAATTAACTACAATTAAATTAAATAAACTAAAGTACGGAAAAAAACACTAAATTGCAAAAAAAATAAATAATTACAACAATTTTAAACTAATTACACCTACTCTAATACCCCTAATAAAATAAAAAGCCCCCCAAAATAAAAAAAAATCCCTACCCTATACTAAATTATGGATTCTATCAGCCAATCGGAATTAAAATATGAAAAATCCTATTGGCTGATGCAATCAGCCAATAGGATTGAGCTTGCATTCTATTGGCTGATTGGAACAGCCAATAGAATGTGAGCTCAATCCTATTGGCAGAAGTCTTCATCCAGGCAGCATCTTCTATCTTCATCCATCCGGAGCAGAGCGGGTCCATCTTCAAGCCAGCCGATGCAGAGCATCCTCTTCCAACGACATCCAACTGAAGAATGAAGGTTCCTTTAAATGACGTCATCCAAGATGGCGTCCCTTGAATTCCGATTCGCTGATAGGATTCTATCAGCCAATCGGAATTAAGGTAGGAAAAATCCTATTGGCTGATGCAATCAGCCAATAGGATTGAGCTTGCATTCTATTGGCTGATTGGAACAGCCAATAGAATGTGAGCTCAATCCTATTGGCAGAAGTCTTCATCCAGGCAGCATCTTCTATCTTCATCCATCCGGAGCAGAGCGGGTCCATCTTCAAGCCAGCAGATGCAGAGCATCCTCTTCCAACGACATCTAACTGAATAATGAAGGTTCCTTTAAATGACGTCATCCAAGATGGCGTCCCTTGAATTCCGATTGGCTGATAGGATTCTATCAGCCAATCGGAATTAAGGTAGGAAAAATCCTATTGGCTGATGCAATCAGACAATAGGATTGAGCTTGCATTCTATTGGCTGATTGGAACAGCCAATAGAATGTGAGCTCAATCCTATTGTCTGATTAGAATCCTATCAGCCAATCGGAATTCAAGGGACGCCATCTTGGATGGCGTCATTTAAAGGAACCTTCATTCTTCAGTGGGATGTCATTGGAAGAGGATGCTCCATGTCGGCTGGCTTGAAGATGGACCCGCTCCGCATGGATGAAGATAGAAGATGCTGCCTGGATGAAGACTTCTGCCCGTCTGGAGGTCCTCTTCTGCCCGGATCCGATGAAGACTTCTGCCCCTCTGGAGGATCACTTCTGCCCGGTTGGGTGAAGACGCCTCAAGTTAGGGTGATCTTCAAGAGAGGTTTTATTAAGGGGGGATAGGGTGAGTTTTAGAGTAGGGAAGGGTGTGTGGGTGGTGGGTATTTTTTTTTACAGGTAAAAGAGCTGATTACTTTGGGGCAATGCCCCTCAAAAGGCCCTTTTAAGGGTTATTTGTAATTTAGTATAGGGTAGGGATTTTTTTTTATTTTGGGGGGCTTTTTTATTTTATTAGGGGGATTAGATTAGGTGTAATTAGTTTAAAATTCTTGTAATTATTTTATTATTTTTTGTAATTTAGTGTTTGTTTGTTTTCGTACTTTAGTTTACTTAATTTAATTGTATTTAATTGTAGTTAGTTTAGGTAATTAATTTAATTATAGTGTAGTGTTATGTACAAATTTACCTGTAAAATAAACCCTAACCTAAGTTACAATTACACCTAACACTACACTATAATTAAATCCTAAACTAGCTACAATGTAATTATTAGTCATATTGTAGCTAGCTTAGGGTTTATTTTATAGGTAAGTATTTATTTTTAAATAGGAATTATTTAGTTAATACTAATACATTTATTTAGATGTATTTAAATGATATTGAAGTTAGGGGGTTGTTAGGGTTAGACTTAGGTTTAGGGGTTAATACATTTAATATAGTAATGTCGACGTTGGGGGCGGCAGATTAGGGGTTAATAAATGTAGGTATGTTAGGGACGGCAGATTAGGGGTTAATAAAATTTAACTAGTGTTTGCAAGGCGGTAGTGCGGCAGTTTAGGGGTTAATATATTTATTAAAGTGGCGGCGATGTCCGGTCGGCAGATTAGAGGTTAAAAATTGTATTTTAGTGTTTGCGATGTGGGGTTGTGCCTCGGTTTAGGGGTTAATAGGTAGTTTATGGGTGTTAGTGTACTTTTTAGCACTTTAGTTAAGAGTTTTATGCTACGGCATTAGCCAATAAAACTCTTAACTACTGACTTTTAAAAGCGGTAGGAGTCTTGACAGGAGAGGGTGTACCGCTCACTTGTTCCAAGACTCGTAATACCAGCGTTAGGCAAATCCCATTGAAAAGATAGGATACGCAATTGACGTAAGGGGATTTGCGGTATGCTCGAGTCATGAAAAAAAAGTGAGCGGTACACCTGTACCTGCCAGACTCGTAATACCAGCGGGCATTAAAAAGCAGCGTTGGGACCTCTCAACACTGCTTTTTAAGGCTAACGCAAGACTCGTAATCTAGGCAAATGTTTCCAATGTACTTCTATTATAACATTTGCTTTGTTTTCTTGTTATCCTTTGTTGAAGAGATACCTAGATAGGTAGCATGCACATGTCTGGGGCTCTACGTGACAGGAAATTGTGCTGCCATCTAGTGTTCTTGCTAATGTATAACATTGTTGCAAAACTGCTGCCACATAGTGCTGCAGACGTGCAAACTCCTGAATTTACCTCCCTGCTTTGCTACAAAGGATAACAAGAAAACTAAGAAAATTGTTAATAGAAGTAAATTGGAAAGGTGTTTAAAATTGCATTCTCTGTCTTAAATATAGATTTTGGGTTTTATGCGCCTTTAAATATCAGACCTCCAGTCTTAAATAGTTTTTACCTATCGCTAGAGTGAATTTTATTACATACATCCCGACACCTGGTGCCTCAAGTCAGTATATGGGCTAAAGCTGACAATACAGAGTGACAGAAGACAGTGTGCTCTATCAAGATAAGAACCTTAGGTCAATTAGAGGTGACACTCTAGGATATCTTAAAACATGTTTTAATCACTTTTATGTTACAGGGTGACCAACTAATACATACATGTCATGTTTGGTATCAAAATAATCATCATTATGTCACAATTGGATTGCTTATAAGTTTATGTGTACTGTATAAACATAACTAAAATTATATGGTATCCTATAACTTCAGCCAGGGCTTACAATTTGGTTTACGGTCTGTCATACGAAAGGGGTGTCTACCTACCTTGCCCATTCTGAAAGGGGCCTGGTCAGAAGCCTGACCTCAGGAAAAAAAGTATTTATTAGTGAAAAAAAATCATTCAAATTGAGAGGCTGCGGACAACAGCGTAAGTAGCCTTCTTTACTTGCCATGCAGAGATCTAAGCCAGTACAGTATAAGGTTCTGCTGTTTTAATCCTTTTTTTAATTTAAACTGTTGCTTTGTGTGTATTTGTGTTTTGTTAATTCCATTTTTTATATAAAATGCACTGTGACACTTTTTCTTCATAATAAATATTCCTTTATTAAGTTTTACCTTTGTCTAATAACAGTACTGTGTTTTTATAGATTGAGTTTTCCCAAATTGTGTTTATGATTTTTAATCTGTTAGTTTGGGTTATTCCTTAGGATTTCCCATATAACAATCTTAATGTAGAGGCAGCAGCTATAGTTTTGTTTGGGTGGCATTAAAGGGGAGTTGGGGCATTTTTCAGAGTGTTTGTTAACCCTTGAACCCACTGAACTAAGTCACAGGCTTGCCTGGAGTGGCTAGACTATGACAAACTAGTTAAGGTGGAAAGGGTTGGTTAACCCCTTCTGGGACAAAATGGTGATTGTTGCAGGGTTGGTTAACCCCCTGTACGTCACTTTGTATTTATTTGATTTATTCAAAGATAAATTAAATACATGTTTAATTATAAATATATCCTACCAATGGTTCCCAAGTTTTCTGGCAAATTTGTTTGAACAAGAAGTGAAAATCTAAGTTCCTTTGACCCTATTGATTATTATCCTACTAATAAAAACTATAAATTAGCGTGTGTGATAAATACTGGTCATTTGGAAAACAGCAGTAATAATAAATATTAAAACATGAGTTTAAAGGAAGAGTAAATTTAAAATTAAACGTTCATGATTCAAATAGTACATGCAATTGTAGACTTATTAATCAGCAATTTACTTCTGTTATCAAATTTGTTTCATTCTCATGGTAGCCTTTGTTGAGAAACATACCTGGCTAGGTTCAGGAACCGGGAGCTAGCTGCTGATTGGTGGTTGCACATATATACCTCTTGTCATTGACTTACAGATGTGTTCAGCTAGCTCCCAGTAGTGCATCTGCTCATGTGTGCGTGTGTATAATATGTGGTCTCTGCTCATGTGTGCGTGTGTGTATAATATGTGGTCTCTGCTCATGTGTGCGTGTGTGTATAATATGTGGTCTCTGCTTATGTGTGTGTATAAAATGTGGTCTCTGCTTATGTGTGTGTGTATAATATGTGGTCTCTGCTTATGTGTGTGTGTATAATATGTGGTCTCTGCTTATGTGCGTGTGTGTATAATATGTGGTCTCTGCTCATGTGTGTGTGTGTATAATATGTGGTCTCTGCTCATGTGTGTGTGTGTATAATATGTGGTCTCTGCTCGTGTGTGTGTGTGTGTAATATGTGGTCTCTGCTCATGTGTGTGTGTGTATAATATGTGGTCTCTGCTCATGTGTGTGTGTGTATAATATGTGGTCTCTGCTCATGTGTGTGTGTGTATAATATGTGGTCTCTGCTCGTGTGTGTGTGTGTAATATGTGGTCTCTGCTCATGTGTGTGTGTGTATAATATGTGGTCTCTGCTTATGTGTGTGTGTGTATAATATGTGGTCTCTGCTTATGTGTGTGTGTGTATAATATGTGGTCTCTGCTCATGTGTGTGTGTGTATAATATGTGGTCTCTGCTTATGTGTGTGTGTGTATAATATGTGGTCTCTGCTTATGTGTGTGTATGTATAATATGTGGTCTCTGCTCATGTGTGTGTGTGTATAATATGTGGTCTCTGCTCATGTGTGTGTGTGTATAATATGTGGTCTCTGCTTGTGTGTGTGTGTATAATATGTGGTCTCTGCTCATGTGTGTGTGTGTATAATATGTGGTCTCTGCTCATGTGTGTGTGTGTATAATATGTGGTCTCTGCTCATGTGTGTGTGTGTATAATATGTGGTCTCTGCTCATGTGTGTGTGTGTATAATATGTGGTCTCTGCTCGTGTGTGTGTGTGTGTAATATGTGGTCTCTGCTCATGTGTGTGTGTGTATAATATGTGGTCTCTGCTCATGTGTGTGTGTGTGTATAATATGTGGTCTCTGCTCATGTGTGTGTGTGTATAATATGTGGTCTCTGCTTATGTGTGTGTGTATAATATGTGGTCTCTGCTCGTGTGTGTGTGTATAATATGTGGTCTCTGCTTATGTGTGTGTGTGTATAATATGTGGTCTCTGCTTATGTGTGTGTGTGTATAATATGTGGTCTCTGCTTATGTGTGTGTGTGTATAATATGTGGTCTCTGCTCATGTGTGTGTGTGTATAATATGTGGTCTCTGCTTATGTGTGTGTGTGTATAATATGTGGTCTCTGCTTATGTGTGTGTGTGTATAATATGTGGTCTCTGCTCAGGTGTGTGTGTGTATAATATGTGGTCTCTGCTCATGTGTGTGTGTGTATAATATGTGGTCTCTGCTCGTGTGTGTGTGTGTAATATGTGGTCTCTGCTCATGTGTGTGTGTGTATAATATGTGGTCTCTGCTCGTGTGTGTGTGTATATAATATGTGGTCTCTGCTTATGTGTGTGTGTGTATAATATGTGGTCTCTGCTTATGTGTGTGTGTGTATAATATGTGGTCTCTGCTCATGTGTGTGTGTGTATAATATGTGGTCTCTGCTCGTGTGTGTGTGTATAATATGTGGTCTCTGCTCATGTGTGTGTGTACAGACACACAGTTATTGTTACAGCGCTAATACACTAAAAACTTTCAAACCACCTAAACTGCTTCTGTCAATGAATAAAATCAAATGAAATTGAATTAAATAATCTTAAGGAAAATGAAATAATCTTCAGGGAAATGAAATGAAATATATAAACCTATATAAACATATACAGATTAAACTAGCTTAGAAAACAAACCAGGCAAATAAACAAACTTCACAATAAAAAACAAATCACAATTGACACATAGAGTTCAAACCTAAAGTCCCAATGTATTTAAATTTTTCACAGGAGTAAAGGAACTTCCAAGCAATTGGGTCTGTAGGCTAATTCAAGTTGATGCCGCTTCTTTTTGGTGATCTTTCTTGAAATCACCAGGGTTGAGAGAAGAACTAGGGCAAAGGAGTACAAGAAGCGCAAGAAGCCTTGAATTATTTATTTGTCACAACAAGTAAAAATATTCAACATAAAAACTTACATTCAAGTAAGTAAATTCGTGCACCAAGTATACAACACAGCCGCAGTACAGGACCGGATCCTCAGGCAGATATGTCCAAAACAGATTTCGAAAAGGACCGCCGAACAAAGTCGGCGTCTGACGTCACTATAGGTTCCGGCACCGGAGCGTCCCCCTGCAGGCCTAAGCCTCCTAGACCGCTATTGCTGATGCTGTAACCGGAGCACAGGAGCACTGTATCCCTACGCGTTTCGTCCGGATCCCGGCCGGACTTTTTCAAGGGTTGTTGGATAGTGAAATTAATGGAATGTTCAAACACTGCTATGGGCCATCTATTTATACCAAAGGAGAGGAGCGCCCTCTATCGGTATATTAAACAAATGACATAATGATGGCCAGCATTAGTATAAGGTTGAATACAGGATAAAATACATACACTGATAAATTACATTTAAAATACATGTAAATACAAAATTAATGAAAATACCATAATACAAAATATAATATAAATATAAATACAATATGATACAAACCAATTACATGCAATTCAAAATCTCTAAATCCATTCATAAAAATCAGACACAATAATTTTAAAATTTTAAAATATATGATAAATAAAATTCATGCCCTTTAAATTAATCTATCTACCTAAACTCAATGTTTAAGGTTGAATAACCTATATAGACAGAGATACTATAGAGGTTAGTTAAAGAGGAACTAAAAAATAATAATAAAGAGATAGAGGTGATTGTGGTATGAACCCCTAATACTAAAAGATTAAACCTAACAAGTATATATAGATATATATATATATAGAATATAGAAAGTTAGAATCTCAATAGAGTAAGTTAATAAATTAATTAAAAAAATTACATATAAGCTGCAAGGTCCAGATCAATATTTAAACCCTTTGGGGCCAGACTACCAATTTTATATATTTAAATATTGATCTGGACCTTGCAGCTTATATGTAATTTTTTTAATTAATTTATTAACTTACTCTATTGAGATTCTAACTTTCTATATTCTATATATATATATATCTATATATACTTGTTAGGTTTAATCTTTTAGTATTAGGGGTTCATACCACAATCACCTCTATCTCTTTATTATTATTTTTTAGTTCCTCTTTAACTAACCTCTATAGTATCTCTGTCTATATAGGTTATTCAACCTTAAACATTGAGTTTAGGTAGATAGATTAATTTAAAGGGCATGAATTTTATTTATCATATATTTTAAAATTTTAAAATTATTGTGTCTGATTTTTATGAATGGATTTAGAGATTTTGAATTGCATGTAATTGGTTTGTATCATATTGTATTTATATTTATATTATATTTTGTATTATGGTATTTTCATTAATTTTGTATTTACATGTATTTTAAATGTAATTTATCAGTGTATGTATTTTATCCTGTATTCAACCTTATACTAATGCTGGCCATCATTATGTCATTTGTTTAATATACCGATAGAGGGCGCTCCTCTCCTTTGGTATAAATAGATGGCCCATAGCAGTGTTTGAACATTCCATTAATTTCACTATCCAACAACCCTTGAAAAAGTCCGGCCGGGATCCGGACGAAACGCGTAGGGATACAGTGCTCCTGTGCTCCGGTTACAGCATCAGCAATAGCGGTCTAGGAGGCTTAGGCCTGCAGGGGGACGCTCCGGTGCCGGAACCTATAGTGACGTCAGACGCCGACTTTGTTCGGCGGTCCTTTTCGAAATCTGTTTTGGACATATCTGCCTGAGGATCCGGTCCTGTACTGCGGCTGTGTTGTATACTTGGTGCACGAATTTACTTACTTGAATGTAAGTTTTTATGTTGAATATTTTTACTTGTTGTGACAAATAAATAATTCAAGGCTTCTTGCGCTTCTTGTACTCCTTTGCCCTAGTTCATGTGTGTGTGTGTATAATATGTGGTCTCTGCTCGTGTGTCTGTGTATAATATGTGGTCTCTGCTCATGTGTGTGTGTGTGGTCTCTGCTCATGTGTGCATGTGTATAATATGTGGTCTCTGCTCATGTGTGTGTGTGTGTGTATAATATGTGGTCTCTGCTCATGTGTGTGTGTGTATAATATGTGGTCTCTGCTCGTGTGTCTGTGTATAATATGTGGTCTCTGCTCATGTGTGTGTGTGTGGTCTCTGCTCATGTGTGCATGTGTATAATATGTGGTCTCTGCTCATGTGTGTGTGTGTGTGTGTGTATAATATGTGGTCTCTGCTCATGTGTGTGTGTGTATAATATGTGGTCTCTGCTTGTGTGTCTGTGTATAATATGTGGTCTCTGCTCATGTGTGTGTGTGTGGTCTCTGCTCATGTGTGCATGTGTATAATATGTGGTCTCTGCTCATGTGTGCGTGTGTATAATATGTGGTCTCTGCTTATGTGTGCGTGTGTGTAATATGTGGTCTCTGCTCATGTGTGCGTGTGTATAATATGTGGTCTCTGCTCATGTGTGCGTGTGTATAATATGTGGTCTCTGCTTATGTGTGCGTGTGTGTAATATGTGGTCTCTGCTCATGTGTGCGTGTGTATAATATGTGGTCTCTGCTCTTGTGTGCGTGTGTATAATATGTGGTCTCTGCTCTTGTGTGCGTGTGTATAATATGTGGTCTCTGCTCATGTGTGCGTGTGTATAATATGTGGTCTCTGTTCATGTGTGCGTGTGTATAATATGTGGTCTCTGCTCATGTGTGCGTGTGTGTATAATATGTTGTTTCTGCTCATGTGTGTGTATAATATGTGGTCTCTGCTTATGTGTGTGTGTGTGTAATATGTGGTCTCTGCTCATGTGTGCGTGTGTATAATATGTAGTCTCTGCTCTTGTGTGCGTGTGTATAATATGTGGTCTCTGCTCTTGTGTGCGTGTGTATAATATGTGGTCTCTGCTCATGTGTGCGTGTGTATAATATGTGGTCTCTGCTCATGTGTGCGTGTGTATAATATGTGGTCTCTGCTCATGTGTGCGTGTGTGTATAATATGTGGTCTCTGCTCATGTGTGCGTGTGTATAATATGTGGTCTCTGCTCATGTGTGCGTGTGTATAATATGTGGTCTCTGCTCTTGTGTGCGTGTGTATAATATGTGGTCTCTGCTCATGTGTGCGTGTGTATAATATGTGGTCTCTGCTCATGTGTGTGTGTGTATAATAAGTGGTCTCTGCTCATGTGTGTGTGTATATAATATGTGGTCTCTGCTCATGTGTGCGTGTGTATAATATGTGGTCTCTGCTCTTACGTGCGTGTGTATAATATGTGGTCTCTGCTCATGTGTGCGTGTGTGTATAATATGTGGTCTCTGCTTATGTGTGTGTGTGTATAATATGTGGTCTCTGCTTATGTGTGTGCGTGTGTATAATATGTGGTCTCTGTTCATGTGTGCGTGTGTATAATATGTGGTCTCTGCTCATGTGTGCGTGTGTGTATAATATGTAGTCTCTGCTCATGTGTGCGTGTGTATAATATGTGGTCTCTGCTCATGTGTGCGTGTGTATAATATGTGGTCTCTGCTCATGTGTGCGTGTGTATAATATGTGGTCTCTGCTCATGTGTGCGTGTGTGTATAATATGTGGTCTCTGCTTATGTGTGTGTGTGTATAATATGTGGTCTCTGCTTATGTGTGTGTGTGTATAATATGTGGTCTCTGCTCATGTGTGCGTGTGTATAATATGTGGTCTCTGCTCATGTGTGCGTGTGTGTATAATATGTGGTCTCTGCTTATGTGTGTGTGTGTATAATATGTGGTCTCTGCTCATGTGTGCGTGTGTATAATATGTGGTCTTTGCTCATATTTGTGTGTGTATATATATATATATATATATATATATATATATATCCAAATAAGTAGAATGCCACAGAACAAAGTAAACTAAGGTATGTGGCAAGCAGCACTTATATGTTTGCGCTATGAATTTAGTAAATAACAAAAAGGGAAATCCCGAAAGCAGCTATCACAAGGGATTTGTAGTGCAAGTAATCACAAATTGGTCACCTAGATTAAATTCAAAGAAATGTGTACAGAAAAAAAGGGTAAGGTAGCGCTAAAGGAATAACAGATGGATGTCTGATAAATCACTAGTTACAGTTCAAAACACTGATGGTTAATACAGTAGTAGATGGTCCGTATGGCACAGCAAAAGATAGTAGAGTAGACAAATCCGATAGGTATCTCACTTACTAGAGAGAACCTCAATATTATGAGGTAAACTGCCACCTTTGTGAGGGAGAGACCTCCGGTGTGTCAATATCCTATAGTTGCACTCTTCTTGGAGTATGGTACATTTCCAAAAGTGTCAGGCTGAGGGCGTTAAGAATCCTCTCAGGATGCAGCCGATATTCATGCAGACCAAAAGAAAATGAGAGAAAACAAACTATTGTGTGATATTGTAACTTTAATATACATAAAAATCACAGACGTTTAGGATTTCACACTCACATGCTGGAACCTCAAACAATATGAGGTATGTTATGCACTCATCAGATCTCACAAAACAAGGGGAGTAAATGGCCTTTACACCTGTAGCCCTTATCTTGTATCGTAAGACAGGTCTTTAGCGTGTATTAATGATGGAAATGTCCGGTGTCCAGCACCCAGAATAAAAGTCCAAATATATAAAACAGGAACACTCACACGTGTTCAATAAAACCGTGCTGTCTAGCAAATACTGAAAAGTAAGATCCCTTACGTGTTTCAAAGGTTCACAATTGATTCCTTCTTCCTCAGAGGGTTGTGGGTAAGTAAAAAGACAGTGTCTGTATATAGGGTGGGCGGCGGCATGCCCCTCAATCTTATTGGCCGGATAAAAGTCACGTGATAGTGACGTAAGTGACAAGCTCCCCGGCAATACTATCGAATACAATGTAACTCATATGGAGCAAAAAAAAAGAGAACAAATACAACTACTATAAAATGGTTAGCTAACCATAAAGGACAGCGTATGAGTACAGAGTGGGCGGTGGCACGCCCCTCAATCTTATTAGCCGGTTATCAGTCACGTGGTGGTGACGTGGATGACAAGCTCCCTGGCCGTGCTTGTGAGTTATACAGCGCAACTCGTATATATACACATTCCTATATCATTAACATAAAGAAAGTTAACCAAATGAGATATAAACGTTTACAAAGTGACAAAATTGTGAGTGTTCCTGTTTTATATATTTGGACATTTGGACTTTTATTCTGGGTGCTGGACACCGGACATTTCCATCATTAATACACGCTAAAGACCTGTCTTACGATACAAGATAAGGGCTAGAGGTGTAAAGGCCATTTACTCCACTTGTTTTGTGAGATCTGATGAGTGCATAACATACCTCATATTGTTTGAGGTTCCAGCATGTGAGTGTGAAATCCTAAACGTCTGTGATTTTTATGTATATTAAACTTACAATATCACACAATAGTTTGTTTTCTCTCATTTTCTTTTGGTCTGCATGAATATCGGCTGCATCCTGAGAGGATTCTTAACGCCCTCAGCCTGACACTTTCGGAAATGTACCATACTCCAAGAAGAGTGCAACTATAGGATATTGACACACCGGAGGTCTTTCCCTCACAAAGGTGGCAGTTTACCTCATAATATTGAGGCTCTCTCTAGTAAGTGAGATACCTATCAGATTTGTCTACTCTACTAACTTTTGCTGTGCCATACGGACCATTTACTGTATTAACCATCAGTGTTTTGAACTGTAACTAGTGATTTATTAGACATCCATCTGTTATTCCTTTAGGGCTAAAATACCCCTGTTTCTGTATATATATATATATATATATATATTGGTTGTTCCCAAAATCCACAAAACACTTTCTAGTCCACCAGGGCGTCCCATTGTGGCCTGCATGGGCTCTCTATGTGAAAAACTAGGAGCCTGGTTGGACTCTATCCTACAACCCATAGTAACATCCCTTCCGGGTTACATAAGAGACAGCACCCATTTACTCCAACAATTGGAGAAAGTCGAATGGCATCCTGACTATCAATGGTTAACCATTGACGTGTCAGCTCTATATTCTAGTATACCCCACGATAAGGGACTAGAGGCCATGAAAAATATGATCATGAGGTACACAAATTTCTCCATAGAATATATTGACTTCTTAGTCTCAACCACAAGGTTCCTACTTACCCACAACTACTTCGTCTTCGGGGGAAGCTTTTATTTACAGAAATGTGGCACAGCCATGGGGGCAAAATTTGCCCCCGCTTATGCAAACTTATACATGGGCTGGTTTGAGCTCAACCACATATTTTGTGAAGGCTTCCCTTTTGAAGACGGAGTAGTTGTGTATGGTCTCTTTATAGATGACATGTTGGTCATCTGGAACAAGGATAGCCAAAATAGTGCTGTCTCTTTTCTGGACTGGTTAAATACCAATGATTCTAACCTAAAATTTACCCATGCCACAGATGACAACACCATCTCATATTTAGATCTCCAATTAACAGCAGGCAATCAGAAAAATATAACTACCACTATATTCAGAAAATCCCTATCTAGGAATACTATTCTTAGAGCGGACTCCTGTCATGTGGGCCACATCTCTAGAGGCATACCTAAAGGCCAGTACATTAGAGCCCGCAGGAATTGTTCCACACTTCAAGAATACAATATTCAAGCAAACCTTATCACCACAAGGCTACAAGAAAGAGGCTATAAAAAAGACCTCTTATTATCAACAGCCCAAAAGGTCAGGGTAATGGATAGAAAAGAACTACTTTCAGGCTGTTATAAACAAAAAGACAGGACTACCCAAATCACCCCACAAACAAACAATGTAGTGTTCTCAACAGCCTATAGCAAACAATACCATAAAATCTGTGACATAGTCCTTAAATATCTACCCATACTTCAAAGTGATAACCAATTACAAGACATTACTAAGAAACACATTAGATGTGTAGCAAAAAAGGCCCCTACTATAGGAGAAAAAATCAAAAAACATTTCTTTAACAAACCAAGTACACCTACCAACTGGCTATCTGTCTCAAATGGCTTCTACAGATGTGGTCACATCTGCAAAAGCTGCAATTACACTAACAAAACAGAGCATTTCACATCCTCACAAACAGGTCTTACTTATCGCATCAAACATCGAATAGACTGCACAAGTACCTATGTCATTTACCTCATAACATGCCTACAATGTTCGGCTCAATACATAGGACTTACTTCCCGTCTCTTATAAGACCGGATTAGGGAACACCTCCTCTCCCTAGATGAGGACAAACCAAAAACACCAGTCGCTAAACACTTTAGAACTCATGGACTACACACAAAACATTTGTTTCACTTCATAGGCATTGACCATATCAGAAGGGACATAAGGGGTGGTGATAGAATGGGTAAATTACTTAGGCAAGAGGCATTTTGGATTTTTACTCTTAAAACTAAACATCCAAAAGGTATCAATAGGAGACAGGACCTAGATTTATTTTTGGACTAGTGATGATGCTGACAGTATACTTTCCCCATTGCTGTACACCCGCTCATATTTTAGGACCCTGGCCTCTTTTCAAACAATCCAGAACCAGTAGGTCATCACATATTTAACCAATGTCACAGTACTCAGGTTGAATATGAATATAGCCCATCCAGGTTTTTGTAATATTTGAAATATTCAACATAGGAAGTATATAATTATCCACAGACTTATTAAGCAAATTTGATTATATATCTTACTTCCTAGGAAGGGCAATAGAGTAGATCGTAGGTAGATAATCCGTAAAAGAATTTTATTCCCTTCTACATTTAGCTACACTGCACAGGCCTGCCCAAATCATGTACAGATTATTAGACATCTGCAGATTAGGCAAAAAAACATTACTAATAGAGGTACAAGTTGTAGCTATCATAGAAGAATAGTAAAGAAAAGGAAAAAAAGATACTAAGTTTTATTACATGTTCAGCAACACAATTTTTACTTTTGTTCACTTTGTCATATATAAGAAAAAACTTTTTTAATTAATTATTTTTCTATCTTCTAAAAAATGTTTTGTTTCCTAGACAATTAACGTGCTCCCTTAGTGTTAAACTTATACATGAGTTTCTCATGTATAAGGTTCTCTAGTGTTCTACATACTATCATTAAGTTGTATTGGCGGCCGCATCCAAACAGTCAAAATACAAAGTTTTTTTTTTTAACTTCTCTTCTTTTATCTTACCATCAAGTCTGACATTTACTACCAATCGTCAGTCGTTACTATTAACATTAATCAACAATTTTAGTTTCCAATTGTTTATCATTAAGCTAATAAATTTATTTCCTTCAAGCAATTAATTTTTACTTTAGCGGCATAAGTATAGACATCTACGCCATCTTCTTCACATCACAATTAGGTAGTTTCCTTTAAATATTTTAGCATAACCTATATATACATATAATTCCCCTTTCTGATCATTATCAACTGATAGGGAATGTTATGCAAGCAGGTATTAATAAGCATGCATTTGAAAACACAAAATAATTTTTTTTTCTTTTTCCACTTGCACTCACAGCACAAACCAAATCACTTGTTATTCATGTGTCACAGAAAATATGCTTAATAGCACCTGCACCTGATTAAATGTATTTTAAGCGCTCCTGATTGGTTAACATAATGTATATCACCTCACCTGTTGAACACACCTGTATGATCTCTGATGAAGCGCATTGCACATGCGCGAAACGCGTCAGATCAATGACACCTCACCTTGTATACCACTGAGTGTTCAATCACCTATGCCTGAATAAACCACTTGGTTGAAACCGATCCAGTAGTCTTCAATTTTTTGTTGTTCCTGTATATATATATATATATATATATATATATATATATATATATATATATATATACACACACATACATACAGGGAGTGCAGAATTATTAGGCAAGTTGTATTTTTGAGGATTAATTTTATTATTGAACAACAACCATGTTCTCAATGAACCCAAAAAACTCATTAATATCAAAGCTGAATAGTTTTGGAAGTAGTTTTTAGTTTGTTTTTAGTTATAGCTATTTTAGGGGGATATCTGTGTGTGCAGGTGACTATAACTGTGCATAATTATTAGGCAACTTAACAAAAACCAAATATATACCCATTTCAATTATTTATTTTTACCAGTGAAACGAATATAACATCTCAACATTCACAAATATACATTTCTGACATTCAAAAACAAAACAAAAACAAATCAGTGACCAATATAGCCACCTTTCTTTGCAAGGACACTCAAAAGCCTGCCATCCATGGATTCTGTCAGTGTTTTGATCTGTTCACCATCAACATTGCGTGCAGCAGCAACCACAGCCTCCCAGACACTGTTCAGAGAGGTGTACTGTTTTCCCTCCTTGTAAATCTCATATTTGATGATGGACCACAGGTTCTCAATGGGGTTCAGATCAGGTGAACAAGGAGGCCATGTCATTAGATTTTCTTCTTTTATACCCTTTCTTGCCAGCCACGCTGTGGAGTACTTGGACGCGTGAGATGGAGCATTGTCCTGCATGAAAATCATGTTTTTCTTGAAGGATGCAGACTTCTTCCTGTACCACTGCTTGAAGAAGGTGTCTTCCAGAAACTGGCAGTAGGACTGGGAGTTGAGCTTGACTCCATCCTCAACCCGAAAAGGCCCCACAAGCTCATCTTTGATGATACCAGCACAAACCAGTACTCCACCTCCTCCTTGCTGGCGTCTGAGTCGGACTGGAGCTCTCTGCCCTTTACCAATCCAGCCACGGGCCCATCCATCTGGCCCATCAAGACTCACTCTCATTTCATCAGTCCATAAAACCTTAGAAAAATCAGTCTTGAGATATTTCTTGGCCCAGTCTTGACGTTTCAGCTTGTGTGTCTTGTTCAGTGGTGGTCGTCTTTCAGCCTTTCTTACCTTGGCCATGTCTCTGAGTATTGCACACCTTGTGCTTTTGGGCACTCCAGTGATGTTGCAGCTCTGAAATATGGCCAAACTGGTGGCAAGTGGCATCTTGGCAGCTGCACGCTTGACTTTTCTCAGTTCATGGGCAGTTATTTTGCGCCTTGGTTTTTCCACACGCTTCTTGCGACCCTGTTGACTATTTTGAATGAAACGCTTGATTGTTCGATGATCACGCTTCAGAAGCTTTGCAATTTTAAGAGTGCTGCATCCCTCTGCAAGATATCTCACTATTTTTGACTTTTGTGAGCCTGTCAAGTCCTTCTTTTGACCCATTTTGCCAAAGGAAAGGAAGTTGCCTAATAATTATGCACACCTGATATAGGGTGTTGATGTCATTAGACCACACCCCTTCTCATTACAGAGATGCACATCACCTAATATGCTTAATTGGTAGTAGGCTTTCGAGCCTATACAGCTTGGAGTAAGACAACATGCATAAAGAGGATGATGTGGTCAAAATACTCATTTGCCTAATAATTCTGCACTCCCAGTATATATATATATATATATATATATATATATATATATATATATATATATATATATATATATATATATGATTGGCCACAGCAAAGAAGATAAGATAAACACCATTTAAAGAGGCATTCATGGGGTGTGTCCATGGACTACAAAATAATGCAAAATGTGCTAACAAGACAACCATTTTAAATGCACAATTTCATATGCAGAGCTTTTGCAATGCAGTGATTTATTTCTGAAAACAATTGAGTGTTATGCCTCTTTAATGAGATCACTGACATTATCTTCTATAACCTGAATTATGTCATTGTCAGTTATAGAACCGTACAGATAATGAGCTATCAGACCGTGTTGTTACTAACAGTGCTTTAGTGCAGTGTTTAAAGCTCTGAATGTTATCAGCTGAACCAGCACTTAGAAATAAGTATCACTAAGGGCCAGCATGGAGACAAATCTCGCCAAATCTTTGGGGCTTTTTTAAACATTATTTTGCAATGTAGGTGTCTCTCCTTCACATCCAGAACTCCATATGGAGACATAAACAATTCTCAAGAAAAAAACTAAATTTATGCTTACCTGATAAATTATTTTTTTTCCTGGCATGGAGAGTCCACCAATCCATTCTAATTACTAAAGGGAATTCAACTCCTGGCCACCAGGAGGAGGCAAATAACACCCAGGAGAGTTGTTAAGTATCACTCCTACTTCCCATAAACCCCCAGTCATTCGGCCGAAGGAATATGGAAAGAGAAGATGACACAAGGGTATAGAGGTGCCTGAGGTTTGAAATGAAACAAAAAGCCGTCTTAAATTAAATTAATGACGGGTCGTGGACTCTCCATGCCAGGAAAGAAAATAATTTATCAGGTAAACATAAATTTTATTTTATTTCCAATGGCATGGAGAGTCCACAAATCCATTCTAATTACTAGTGGGAACCAATACCCAAGCTAGAGAATACAGAATGGAAGGGAGTGAGAACAAGATAGGCGGACCTAAACAGAAGGCACCACCGCTTGAAGAACTTTTCTCCCAAAAGAAACCTCAGCTGAGGCAAAAGTATCGAATTTGGAAAAAGTATGCAACGAGGACCAAGTGGCCGCCTTGCAGTTTTGTTCCACAGAAGCTTCATTTTTAAAGGTCCAGGAAGAAGAGACAGCCCTAGTGGAATGAGCCGTAATTCTCTCAGGAGGCTGCTGTCCAGCCGTCTCATAAGCCAACCTAAAAATACTTCTCAACCAAAAAGAAAGAGTAGAAAAAGTGGCATTCTGGCCCTTACGCTTACCAGAGAAAACAACAAAAAGGGCAGAAAGTCTCTGGTTGCCTCCAGGTTATGCAACAGGCGTTCCTTCTGAGAAGAAGGATTAGGACAGAACGAAGGAATGACAATTTCCTGATTGATATTTCGGTCCCACACTACCTTAGGAAGAAATCCCAACTTAGTACAAAGGACCGCCTTATCCTTATGAAAAATAAGGTAAGGAGAATCACACCAAAAGCTCAGAAACTTTGCGAGCAGAAGAAATAGCGAGAAGAAACAACACTTTCCAATTTAATATCAACAGAGTGCATAGGCTCAAACAGAGCCTGCTGCAAAACCTTAACAAGATTAAGGCTCCATGGAAAAGCAACAGGTTTAAACACAGGCCTAATTCTGACCAAGGTCTGAACAAAGGATTGAATATCTGGCAGGTCTGCCAGACGTTTATGCAAAAGAATTGACAGCGCAGAGATCCGACCCTTCAGAGTACTGACTGATAAGCCTTTCTCCAGGCCCTCCTGAAAAAAAGACAGAATGCGGGGAACTCTCACTTGACTCCAAAAGAAACCCCTAGATTCGCACCAATAAAGGTATTTACGCTACACTTTATGG
This sequence comes from Bombina bombina, assembly GCF_027579735.1. Classification (NCBI taxonomy): domain Eukaryota; kingdom Metazoa; phylum Chordata; class Amphibia; order Anura; family Bombinatoridae; genus Bombina; species Bombina bombina. Next base: position 1,119,921,805 of record NC_069504.1, read on the forward strand.
TAAATCTTGTGAGTTACCGGCTTACAAGCCTGAGGCATGGTATCAATGACCTTTTCTGAAAAACCCCGCCTAGACAATACTAGGCGTTCAATCTCCAAGCAGTCAGCTTCAGAGAATCTAGTTTTGGATGAAGGAAAGAACACAGGCTATCACCCGAGGAAGTAGGGCAAACGGAGGAAACAGATAAATTAGACCGAAGTATCATGGTATCGCTAGAGCGTCGACCAGTGCTGATTGTGGATCCTTTGATCTTGTTCCGTACTTTGGAAGCTTGGCATTTAGACGAGACGCCATCAGATCCAACTCCGGAACTCCCCAACTGAGAGTTATCATTGAAAATACTTCCAGATGGAAAGCCCACTCCCTTGGATGAAAAGTCTGCCTACTCAGATAATCCGCTTCCCAGTTGTCCACCCCTTGGATATGGATGACAGAAAGGTGACAATTGTGAGACTCCGCCCACTGAAGAATGCAAGTCACCTCCTTCATAGCTAATGAGCTCTGAGTTCCTCCCTTGAAGTTGCGAAAGGAACGAAAATTTGAATTTTGGCGACCCTTGGGTCTACCTTTCTTGTCCTAAGGTAGAAAGGTTCCCTTTCCACCGGTAACTGTGGAAATGATTTCAGCCAGACCAGGACCAAATAAAGTCTTGCCCTTAAAAAGCAGAGACAGAAGTTTGGATTTGGATGTTACATCAGCATACCAAGACTTTAGCCATAGGGCTCTGCGAGATAGAACGGCAAAGCAAGAAATCTTGGCCCCCAAACAAACTACTTGCATGCTGGAATCACAGATAAAGGTATTAGCCAGCTTTAATGCCTTGATCCTATCCTGGATCTCCTCTATGGTAGTCACACCAATAAGAGGCTGCACCGGCAACTGTCGCAATACTAGCAACTGATTGCCATTGTAGACCCTGGTGAAGAAACATTTTTCTTAAGCAACCTTCCAGTTTTCTATCCATAGGGTCCTTAAATGAAGAGCTATCCTCCAGAGGAATAGTGGTTCTCTTGGCTAGAGTGGATATAGCGCCCTCTACCTTAGGAACAGTGCGCCAAAGATCACACACAGTCAGCAACAGGAAACATCTTTTTAAAAACAGGAGACGGTGAAAAAGGGATCACCAGGCTTCTCCCATTCCTGAGCTATAAGTCAGACATGCGATCCGGAATTGGAAATACCTCCACAGATGTAGGTTTGACATTAAAAACTCTGTTAAGTTTATCAGCCTTTTTAGGAGTCTCTGCGACTGTAGTGTCAGAGTCCTTCAACGTAGCTAGAACCTCTTTCAAAAGTAAACGGAGGTGTTCAAGCTTAAATCTGGAATTTACCTCCTCTGAGTCCGCTGTACTAGCAACAGCAGATTCAGAATCAGAGATCTCGCCCACAGAAGCTACTGAGGAATGTTCCTCCTCAGATATCTGAGACAAACTGACTAACGCAGCTGTGGCGGAGTCAGAACTCTTAGGTTTAGGAATATTCTTAGTTTTCCTATTTCTCTTACCAGCAATAGGTAAGGCAGACAAAGCTGCAGAGACTGCAGAAATCAATTGCGCAGCAAAATCACCTGGTAAATATACACCCCCAAGAACTGGTTGAGAGGGACCGCAGGGCACTGCATGTGAAACTAAAGCTTAAGGCACCTCTATACCTCAGCCTTGCTGAGGACTTACCACTCCGGTGAACAGAAGAGAATATCCCACTAAATTCTGCAGAATACCGTAGACTCGGCTCATCCACCTTTCTGCCAGACCTAATTCGCTGATCCACCAAAGCCTTGATCCACAGAGTTTCCGGATCAAGCTAGCACCTTAGCACAAGCCGAAATACATTCCGCTCTTTTCCGCTGCAAAGGAAAGCCATAGAGCAGAAGAGCGGAGGGCAGTCACGTGACCGCAATAGACAGAATTTTATCTGCGCCACTGAGTAAAAGCGAGCGAGTTACGATGTGCTGTAGCCGACAGTTCAATAAAAAATTTTTTAAAAGGAAGTACAATGTTTTCACAAGCATAACCCACATAAAAAATGTAAGAGGGCACTCTCATTGTCAGTCTCGTTTTAGAATTGCAACCTGAATTATCAACAGTTACATTAACCCCTTCTTAGCAGATAGAGTTCCCTGAGAGCTGCCCTTAAATATATCTCCACATAGAGAGATAATTTTGTCCCATGATAAATCCACTGAGGGATTAACCTCAAGAGTGCTGAATCCTTCTAGCCTAGAAGGGGAAGCACTTAGCTATGGATCCAGCTGCAGGGCAGGCAATAGCTTCTCAGGTATGACAGACACAGCCAACCTCTGACCTGTAGAAAAAGAAAAACAGAGTAACCAACCCTGGTTTTCCATAGAGGGGTAGCATAAGTGTTAGAAGACGGCGAGGTAGTCCTTGCTTACCTTCTAAATGCTAAAAGTCACCATTACTCTTACTAAAGAGGATTACATGGACACAGCATAGCCCCAATCCTTGCTTGCAGGGAAAAGTACGCAATAAAGGATTAAATATCTTCAGATGCCATCTTCACACATCCCCCTGATGTACAAGGCAAAGAATGACTGGGGGTTTATGGGAAGTGGGAGTGATACTTAAAGGGATACTAAACCCAATTTTTTTCTTTCATGATTCAGATAGAGCATGAGATTTTAAGAACATTTCTAATTTACTCCTATTATACATTTTTCTTTGTTCTCATGCAATCTTTATTTGAAAAAGCAGTACTGTAAGCTTTAGAATTGGACCATTTTTTGTTCAGCACCTGGATAGCACTTGCTGATTTGTGGCTAATGTAGCAAACCAATCAGCAAGCTCTACCAAGGTGCTGAACTAAAAATGGGCCGGCTCCTAACCTTTTATTACTGCTTTTTCAAATCAAGATAACATGAGAACAAAGAAAAAATTATAATAGGAGTAAATTAGAAAGTTGCTTAAAATTGCTGCTCTATCTGAATCATGAAAGAAAAAATGTGGGGTTAGTATCCCTTTAAAAGGGACATTATACACTCATTTTTTTCTTTGCATACATGTTTTTTAGATGATCTATTTATATAGCCCATACAGTTTTTTGTTTTAAAAAATCTATAGTTTTGCTAATTTTTAAATAACATTGCTCTGATTTTCAGACTCCTAACCAAGCCCCAAAGTTTTATGAGAATACCGTCAGCTACCTTCTCCAGCTTGATCCTGTTTGTGTAAAGGGTCTTTACATATGCAAAAGAAGAAGGAGGGTCTTATTTCCCACTTGCAGTTGGCTTTCCAGCTGCCTTTTCAACAGAGCTAAACTGAGAGCTTCTAAGTAAGTTTTTAAACAGTTTTATACTGGATTTTTATATTAGTATCTTTGCATCTTATTCTTTATAGTAGTGTCTATTACATGCAGTTATATGAAAATGAGTGTATACGGTCCCTTTAACAGCTCTGCTGGAGTGTTCTGTGCCTCCTCCAGGTGGCCAGGAGTTGAATTCCCACTAGTAATTAGAATGGATTGGTGGACTCTCCATGTCATTGGAAAGAAAAAAAATTGCCTTTTAAAAGTCTTTGAAGGACCTTGTGGTACTCACAAGATGTATTAGATCATCTCGCCAGAGCGGAGAGGTTTAGATGGTCAAGCCCTAAGTGTCAGTTGATTCACTGGTATCGAAGTGGCGTGTACTGAAATACTATCTTATAGCCTAACGGGTTTCGGTTCTGACCTAAATTATTTTTTTATGCTTTAACATGGTATCCTGTGAGTTATGACATAATTTAGTCTGTTCATTTCATGGCAAAACGAGTCAGGTTGAGGGACATAAATTAGGGACTTCGCACCTTCGCACGTGATCTGAGATTGCTCTTCCACATTTCTGCAGCCACCAGCTTCTCCTCTAAAAGGACTCGAAATTCCTCCAGCTCTTCAGCTCTGTGCTCAAGTTGCTGTGAAGACAAATATGATTGGTTCAGCCACACGTTATACAGAGATCTGAAATGCCATCAAAACTTAACTTCATAATAGAATTCTAGGGATTTTCAAACATGAGTAACCTACTTGTCAAGCTGATGCTCATCCCAAAAATGAATAGGGGTTAACGCTGTGATTTGTCCTCAAGTAGCAGTATCTGCCTACTAATCTGATGCAGTGTTTTAACAGTAATGCGGTTAATCCTATAACCTTTACTAAATCAGAACTTTATAAACATTACGCCAAAAACATTAAACCTAAAGCCTAGGCCTAAAGTTAACACTATCCCTAACTCTAACCCCACCCTTAACTCTAACCCAACACCTAAACCATAGCCTAACCTAGCTATAAACCCAGCAAAATCTTAGCTCTTATCCTAACCCCAAACCATAACCCCAAATCTAACCTAACCCCTAAACCATAGTCTAACCTAGCTCTAAACCCAGCAAAATCCTAGCACTTACCCTAAACCCAAACCATAACCACACCCTCAAACTCTAACCCAAACTGTAAACAATTGCCTAACCGTAGCTCTAAACCTAGTACAAATTCTAGCTCTTACCCTAACACCCAAATCTAACTCGAACTTTAAGCAATAGTCTAACTCTAGCTCTAAACCTAGCACAATACTAGCTCTAACCCCAAATCCTAACACTAACTCCCTACCCCGAAATATACAAAACACACCAATCCTAGTCTTTATGCGACTCCAAACCCTAGATCTTACCCAAACCCTAACTTTAACCCCATTCCCAAAACTAACCCAAACCCCAAATAATAGCCTAACCCTAGCTCTAAACCTAGTACAAATTCTGACCCTTATGAGATCCCGGATCCTAGCTCTTACCGTAACCCAAGACAATAGCTTAACCCTAGCTCTAAATCTAGCACAAATCCTAGCTCTTACCCTAACCCCAAACTTTAACTCCAAGCCAACCCCCAAAACTATTCCAAACTCCAAACAATAGCCTAAACCTAGCTCTAAAACCAGCAAAATCCTAGCACTTACCTTAAATCCAAACCATAACCCTACCACCCCCAAACCCAAAATCTAACCCAAATTGTAAACAATAGTCTAACCCTAGCACAAATCATAGCCCTTATGTGATCCTGGATCCTAGCTCTTACCCTAACCCAAGACAATAGCCTAACCCTAGCTCTAAATCTAGCACAAATTCAAGCTCTTACCCTAACCCCAAACCTTAACTCTAAGCCAACCCTGAAAACAACCCAAACTCCAAACAATAGCCTAATCCTAGCTCTAAACCCAGCACAAATTCTAGTCCTTACGCAACCCCAAACCCTAAGTCTTACCCCAACCTCAAAACCAAACAAAAGCCTAACCCTAGCAAAAAATTGTAGCCCTTATGTGACCCCTAACACTAACCTCAAATCCTAACTCTTACCCAAACCCCAAACAATAGGCTAACCCTAGCACAAATTCTAGTTTTTATGTGACCCCAAATGCTAGCTCTTACCCTAACATCAAACCCTAACTCTAAGCCCCAACCTCAAATAATAAACTAACTCTAGTTCTAAACTTAGACCTTATGTGACTCCAAAGCCTAGCTTTTACCTTAACCACTAAATCTAACTCTAACCCAAACCCAACTAATAGCCTAACTATAGCTCTAAACCTAGTCCTTATATGACCAAAAAGCCTAGCATTTATTCTAACCATAACTCTAATCATCCTAGCCCCAACTATAGCCTAATTCTTCCTCTAAACTAGCCCAAACTCTAGCACTTACATAACCCCAAACTCTATCTCAACCTTTATTTTAGCCCATTTATGTCTAACACGCTAGCTCTTACCCTAAGCCCAAATCTAAGCCAAACCCTAGCTCTAACCCTAGCCTAACCACAGTGCTATCTAGCTTTTGTGTCATAGTTGGTGCACAAATCTTGTAGAATATCCTGTTACTGTACGGGCCCAGACATATTTATACGTATTATCTGACTTTGCTTTTATTCTGTATTAACATTAACTTGATAAAAAAAAAACATGTCCTGTTTTAAGAACAAAATGTTAAATGATACATCCCTGGTTCAAACACTTACAGTATTAGCAATGTACAATGTATTATTGGCTAAATTAAAAGTTCCACGCTATTTAGCGCTCCCGCTCAAGCGAAACCTGACGTGCATTAACTTCAGGACTTTTGGATATCACAACTGTTTAATTTATAAACAGAGAGAAAGAACAGAAGCATTAATATGGCACACTTGGGGGGTATTGTCATCTCATACATGTAGGGTTGGTGAGTTCATTGTGTAGAGAAATTAATTAAATTAAAACTTAACCTTTATTAAGTACATAAATAAAATAGTTCAAGTGTTGTGGACCATGCCACTTTTAATAAAAACGTTGCATCAAGTTATATTGAAATCAGAAAGAAAATAACAAAGTATAAAAGAAAATGACACTGTGAGCTCTCTGGTAAAGGAGTAACCTCCTATCTGTCACAATTAAGTAAATTAGTCTATTGAGGGTAAAAACTAAAAATCCGCTATAAATTTCTATGTAAATGAAACCGCAGCGGGCTCAGAGGTAAATGTGGGAGACAGCACTAGTATTATATATATATGTCAGTTGCCTGTATTCAATTAGTAGAAAAGTATCAGTCTCCACATTCCCCTAACCGCCAACTTAGCTGCACATTACCACCTATGTAGGTGCCCAAAGTGGGCCAACAAATTACTAAAAGATATAAAGTTCCTCAATTAAGTTTACCCCGTTTTCTATATTTTAAGACTAAATTCACAGAGCGCAGCAGTGCAAACGGCCTAACGCGCGTTTCGCATATGCTTTATCAAAGGCTAACCCGATAACCACCCGGGGTTTCCTTAAAAAGGTCCATCGGCCAATCCTATGTTGCTAGTCTGATAGACAGATCAAGTCGACCAATCGCGTGAAGCCATCCGCGATTGGCTTAGGCAGAGGGTGTGTGCCGTTGTTCCAATAGTGTGCGGAGAGATGATGACGTGGGCGTAAGCACGCCCCCCTGTCACAATACTCAATTCCGCTTTACACTACGAACGGCCAGATAGAGGGAGATATTATAGGACAAAAGCGCTATACGCTTACTATGATATAGATCCTCAATCCTTTCATTAGATTATGTTCTTGAATTTAACAGTATAGCGGCAACACGATCGAAATTACTGCCAGAGTATTAACATTGTTAAGATATGTCATTGTTAGTTCATTAGGGGATTTTGATGTACTCCTATAAGTTTATATGTTATATATACATACGATTGTCGAGGATTACCTAAAGATGAATTTTTAAGTATTCATAAATGAATAATCATTATGGCCCATACTATCCATTAGACGTCATGACTTGAAGAGTTAATGGGTTAAAAATATAATAAAACCATAATTGTTATAACCGTGATATTTCTTATTATTCATGTCTTAGCAGATTTCGTACAGTTATATACACAATTGTTATATTTTAACAGATTGTCACTAATGTTTTTAAATAGAGGGGACATAATTGTCATAACATATAGTTCATTCATAAGAGATTTCTCTTCATTTATAGCCCCCTTTCCCCCTCAAACATGAACCAGATTCCTAAGTTTAATAGGGATACTGTAAGATTATTAATAATCTATGGATAGAAAGGGACACACAATACAACTCTTATAGTCCCTTTAGGTATCCGTTATATCCTTATATGCATATATAGGAGCAGATTATCCCAGGGGTTAGCTATTAAAACGGTATTTAAACATAAGATGGTCTTGCTTAGACATCAGATCTTAAAAATAGAATTATGAGAGAAGAGTTATATAGATTGATATTCATATTTTACTCAGAACTCTACTTTTATTAGGGATCACAGGGGTATTAGGTACTCTATATTAGGATCTTTATCCAGGATGTACCCAAAGGTAATTCTAAGAGATAGGAAGATGTCTTTGAGGGTTTGATTGTATATCTGCAGATTCTATTCCAGAAATGCACTGAAAGTTAACATTTCATTTAGCCCCTTAGGACTCATGGTTTGTAGTCTAAAAATCCATTTTGTCTCTGCTTTAAGGAGTGCATTTTCAATGTTCCCTCCTCTTATTCCTAGTGAGACTTTCTGAAGGATCCAACTTCGTAATTCCGGTTTACATTCATGTTTGTCCAGAAAATATCTCGCCACTGTGGTTAGCTTTTTATCATGTTCCAGATCATTTTTGGCGTTTTTGATGTTGCATATGTGTTCACCCAAGCTTCTCCTGAATTCACGTGTCGACATCCCCACGTACTTCTTATTACAATTGCACTCGATACAATAGATAATATTCTTGCTCCTACAATTATAAAAGTCATTCATGAATATTGTACCAGATGGGAAAATATTCATCTGTTTTACCGTCAACATATATGGACAGAACTTACATGTCCCACATGCGTATGTTCCTTTGAAATCCTTTCTTTTTTTGGTAGTTTGTTTTACAAAATGACTCTTTGTTACCTTGTCCCTAATTGTAGGGGCTCGTCTCCAGCTCACTGCAATCTTATCCCCAATACACTTGGAAAGATCCTCATCTGTTTTTAGAATATGCACATGATTATTGAGGATATCCCTTATTTCCTTATGTGCTGTATTGAAGGTGCTGACAAACCTGACTTTATTATCCAAATTGGATTTCAGTTTTGGTTTAAGTAAGTCCAGTCTGTCCGTATGAAGGGCTCTATGATACGCCTTTTTAAGGGTGCTATTAGGGTATCCCCTAGTTTTAAGCCTCTTCTTCATATCCATTGCCTGACTTTTAAAATCACTAATGTCAGAACAGTTGCGCCGTAATCTCAGAAATTTCCCAAAGGGAATAGCTTTATTTGTTGCTGGATGGTGAGCACTCTGGAAACTAAGTATCGAGTTCGTGGCTGTTTCTTTTCTATAGAGGTCTGATTTAATCCGACCAAACATATCTCTTGATATTCTCAAGTCGAGAAATGTTACACTTTCATGGTTGATTTCATAAGTTAGGCGTAAATTCAGGTTATTGGTATTTAGTATTCCAATGAATTCTTTGAATAATAGTATGTCTCCTTTCCAGATCAGGAAGACATCGTCTATGTACCTGAGCCACAGGACAATGTTGTCAGCATATTTTTCCATATCCATTCCGAAAACAAATTCACGCTCCCACCACCCCAAGTATATGTTTGCGTAGGTGGGGGCACATGCTGTGCCCATCACTGTTCCTCGAATTTGCAGGAAAAATTTATCGTTAAATACGAAAAAATTGTGACTCAGTACAAACTTAAGTAGTCTCACTATGAATATGTTTTTAGGGGTATTCTCAGTTGTTTCCATTTGGAGAAAGTAATTCACTGCATGGCAGCCCCAATGATGTTCAATTGATGTATAGAGCGACTCAACGTCACAAGTTGCTAAGAACATATCATCCTAAAGTGTCATATCCTCTATTTTGCTGAGTGCATCCATCGTATCCCTTGTGTATGAGGGAATTGTAAGAACAATATTTCTTAGTCGCAGATCCAAATATCTCGATGCCTGTTCACAAAGGCTACCAATTCCTGCCACAATTGGTCTTCCGGGCGGTGTCGATTTGTTCTTATGTATCTTTGGTAATAGATAGAAGGTAGCAATTTTGGGGTTCTCTACCTTCAGGAATTTCATTTCTTTTTCATCTATCAAGCCATCTTTTTTAGCATCATAGATTAGAGTTTCATACATTCTCAAATAGTCATCACTAGGGTTATTCCATAGGAATTTATAACAGTTTGTGTCTCCTAGTTGTTTTATTGCTTCAGTAATGTACATAGGTATCTGCCAGATGACAATGTTGCCTCCCTTGTCGGATGGCTTTATCACCACGTCTTCCCATTTCTGGATATCATTTAATGCCCATTTTTCTGCTTCATTTAGATTGCTCCCATCTCTTTCTCTCAGATTCAATATATCTCTACAGACTACTTTTAAAAATATTTCTATCTGTGGATATATGGAAATCTGTGGCATAAACGTGGATTTCTTTATAAGTTTTTTCTGCCAATCTGAGGTATCTGATACAGCTGTTTCATTGTCCTCCAGTAATGTCACAAGATCCATAATGGCTTGTGTTTCTTCATCACTGTCATTATGTTTTGTGTACATTTTTCTAAGTGCTAATTTTCTGGCAAAAAGATTAATATCTTTAATTATTTCAAAGAAATTTAATTTGTTAGAAGGGGAGAAGGATAGCCCTCTACCAAGTACATTTAGATGTTCAGGGGATAGCGTTCTGTCAGACAAGTTAATTATTTCTAAGGTATCAGTTTTCACCATCTCGGTCGTCTCGACCAGTCCTCCCTGGTTTTGTCGTTGTTTCTGTACCCCCATCGAGTTCTGTTTCTCAGATTGTGTTCTGTTCTTCCCCCCCTTCTTTTTCTTTTTATTTGGGTTTGCTCTCTTTCTCGTTTTTTGAGAGGAGAGTTTGTCTGTCATTTGCACTAGGCACTAGTAGCGTTCTGCCTGAAAATCCTTCTGCTCCCTATTCTCCTGCTGAGGATTCATATTCTGATGTGGAGACGTCCTCCCTGTTTGCTTTGGATGGGACTAGGTTTCTCCTACGCCTGGGATTTCTTTCATCCCAGGTGAATATTCTCCCTTGTTCAAAGTCCTTAATCTCCCTGCTGAGTTTTGCACATTTTGTTTTTATAATTTCCTTCTCTTTCTCATCTAACTCTTCTCTCAATTTTTTATATGCAGTCTTAAAGTTTTCTAGACTTTCAAAAAATTTTAATTTGATGTTAATCTCTGAGATCTCTTTATTTAGTTCTTCAACTATTTCTGTCTCATAATCTGACAAGATTGCAACTAGAGTCTCTGAACAGGAAATGAGGGCTTGTTCCCATCTCCCTCTATAGTTCTCTATATGGAAGCTGAAACTAGGAAAATGTCTCACTCTTAGGCCTCTAGGTATTATATGTTTAGCTAGGTAACGGTCATAGGTGCTCTTATTCCATATAGACCTTGTGTGTTTCCTTAATAGTTCGCCTATAATATTCAGACCTGATTCCCAGTCATCAAAGTTATTTTTATTTACACCCTCTGCTGAAAAATTAGCAAATGTTTTATCAATATTGGCTTTTCTGTCTTTTTCACGGTTAAGGAAATCCTCCATCAAATTGATGGAGGCCATAATTATTTCCCAGTTTATAGAAGAAGACTACTGAATAGTCAAATTAGATATATAGAATATATCCCTTTTAACCTAAAGGGAAAGGTGGGAAAGTATAGGATAATATATCATAGTAAGCGTATAGCGCTTTTGTCCTATAATATCTCCCTCTATCTGGCCGTTCGTAGTGTAAAGCGGAATTGAGTATTGTGACAGGGGGCTTACGCCCACGTCATCATCTCTCCGCACACTATTGGAAGAACGGCACACACCCTCTGCCTAAGCCAATCGCGGATGGCTTCACGCGATTGGTCGACTTGATCTGTCTATCAGACTAGCAACATAGGATTGGCCGATGGACCTTTTTAAGGAAACCCCGGGTGGTGATCGAGTTAGCCTTTGATAAAGCATATGCGAAACGCGCGTTAGGCCGTTTGCACTGCTGCTCTCTGTGAATTTAGTCTTAAAATATAAAAAACGGGATAAACTTAATTGGGGAACTTTATATCTTTTTGTAATTTGTTGGCCCACTTTGGGCACCTACATAGGTGGTAATGTGCAGCTAAGTTGGCGGTTAGGGGAATGTGGAGACTGATACTTTTCTACTAATTGAATACAGGCAACTGACATATATATAATAATAGTGCTGTCTCCCACATTTACCTCTGAGCCCGCTGCGGTTTCATTTACATAGAAATTTATAGCGGATTTTTAGTTTTTACCCTCAATAGACTAATTCACTTAATTGTGACACATAGGAGGTTACTCCTTTACCAGAGAGCACACAGTGTCATTTTCTTTTATACTTTGTTATTTTCTTTCCGATTTCAATATAACTTGATGCAACGTTTTTATTAAAAGTGGCATGGTCCACAACACTTGAACTATTTTATTTATGTACTTAATAAAGTTTAAGTTTTAATTAAATTAATTTCTCTACACAATGAACTCACCAACCCTACATGTATGAGATGACAATACCCCCCAAGTGTGCAATATTAATGCTTCTGTTCTTTCTCTCTGTTTATAAATTAAACTATGTTTTGGCATTAGGCACTACCTTATCCTATACTTAGGTTTATAAGGATTTAGGTTTGTGGTTTGTCACCTCCAGTTCTTTCCCACCTTTCCCTTTAGGTTAAAAGGGATATATTCTATATACCACAACTGTTCTAACGCATTGGCCCCATAGACTTCAATGGAGAGCGTAGTAGAAGAACAAAACAAAAACAACGATTTGCTCTTGCACAAACTTGACAAGAGTTATTAATATTCCACATTCCAATGTTCTTCACATAAAGAAATATGTTATTTTTATTGTAAATACAAATATATATATATATATATATATATATATATATATATATATATAGATAGATAGATACATATAGATTTTTCATTAACATTATCAGATTTATATAGAAATATATATTTAATAACAACAATTATTTTTTTCTATGTGAAGAATGTGGGAATGTAAAAAATGTGTAACACGTTTCGAGTTTAAAAATGTAGGTCTAACATGGTGTTAGCTCACATGAAGAATTAGTCATCTTAAGGAGCGTTATTTAAATATAGAATATTAAAAATCTTAATAATAATTATTAAAAATGATTATAGATACTGAATAAATATATATATGCTCCATGGATTAGTTAGAATTTTTACAGTATCTCTAATAATTATCGCACCATTTGGAATTTCGCCCTATATGTATGTTGTGATCATGGCTCATGATACATTTGTGTTAGCCTTGTACAAGAAGCTAAACTAATATCTATAGATGCACAGTACGCCTATAGTGACCTTGGCCTCCAGGCGCTCTCGCTCTTCTCTTTCCAGGCGCTCTTTCTCCAGCCGCTCCGCCTCGATCTGCTCCGCTAGTAGTCTCGCTTCCTCTGGTAACAAGAGAAGGGAAATTTATCAAAACGAGATATGTGGAAAGAAATTGGATTTACAAGTATATGAAAAAAACATAGAAATAAGCACATTAGTTAGTTAATGGTATTTATTGTGATGTCATATACACTGTCTTTAACCAAATAATCTCATCATTAGAAAGGAAAATTAAGGAGACATGAAACCCAAATTTTTTGTCTCATGATTCAGATAAATTATACATTTTTAAAAAAACTTTTCAATTTACTTCCGTTATCAATTATGATTCATTCCCTTGGTATCTTTTATTGAAGAATCAGCAATGCACTCCTAGGAGCTAGCTGAAAACATTTGTAAGCCAATGAAAATGGGTATTCAGCCACCAATCAGCAGCTAGCTCCATGCTCCTAAGCCTATCTAGCTATGCTTTTCAACAAAGGATACCAAGAGAATGAAGCAAATGGTATGATCTTTATAAATAATGATAGTTTTATGTACCTCTAAAGTAAAAAACAATAAACAACACACACATCTCCATAGACAAACAATGGCAGTACAATGGGTTGTACTGTGCAACTAGCCCTGCTGATTGGATCAGCAGCAGTTTCCGCTCTGAACCAGCAGTGCTTTCAAGGTCCGGAGCGGTACTTTTACTACTTTCCGGGATTAAACACAAAGAAGTGCAGGGTCACTAGTCTTAAAATTACACGCTCTAACAAATTAGATCATGCAAATTTTTTTAACTTTAATGGCCCTCTACGTTGGCAAGAAATGTATTTTCTGGAGTTAATTTGTAGCCAGCTGCATCTTTCACGTTCCTCATCCTCCTTTCTCTTCTCTCATTGGTCCTGCTCATTGTTTATCCCTTTTTTTCCCTATATTAGCTAACATGCAACAGGGGGGCCCAGGTTCCTGAACCAAATTTTGCTCTGGGACACACAATGCAGCCAGTGAAAACATTATTCACAAGTAATTCAACAGCAAAGATGTAAAACAGCTAGCACTGACAATGGTTTGCTTTCTACAGAGGGAATTCATAGCTACAGCTGCTGGTAAATAGCTAAATGATGCAATAGAGAGAAACCAAATAGATCGAATTCACCTTCCAATCTGAATATGTTTCATGATGTGGGTATGAATAAAGACAAGGGAACATGTATGTGTGGTTATGAATAAAGACAAGGGAACATGTATGCGTGGGTATGAATAAAGACAAGGGAACATGTATGTGTGGGTATGAATAAAGACAGGAGACATGTATGTGTGGGTATGAATAAAGACAAGGGAACATGTATGTGTGGGTATGAATAAAGACAGGAGACATGTATGTGTGGGTATGAATAAAGACAAGGGAACATGTATGTGTGGGTATGAATAAAGACAGGAGACATGTATGTGTGGGTATGAATAAAGACAAGGGAACATGTATGTGTGGGTATGAATAAAGACAAGGGAACATGTATGTGTGGGTATGAATAAAGACAGACAAGGGAACATGTATGTGTGAGTATGAATAAAGACAAGGGAACATGTATTAGTGGGCATGAATAAAGACAAGGGAACATGTATGTGTGGGTATGAATAAAGACAAGGGAACATGTATGTGTGGGTATGAATAAAGGCAAGGGAACATGTATTAGTGGGCATGAATAAAGACAAGGGAACATGTATGTGTGGGTATGAATAAAGACAAGGGAACATGTATGTGTGGGTATGAATAAACACAAGGAAACATGTATGTGTGGGTATGAATAAAGACAAGGGAACATGTATGTGTGGGTATGAATAAAGACAAGGGAACATGTATGTGTGGGTATGAATAAACACAGGGGAACATGTATGTGTGGGTATGAATAAAGACAGGGGAACATGTATGTGTGGGTATGAATAAACACAAGGGAACATGTATGTGTGGGTATGAATAAACACAAGGAAACATGTATGTGTGGGTATGAATAAAGACAAGGGAACATGTATGTGTGGTTATGAATAAAGACAAGGGAACATGTATGTGTGGTTATGAATAAAGACAAGGGAACATGTATGTGTGGTTATGAATAAAGACAAGGGAACATGTATGTGTGGGTATGAATAAAGACAAGGGAACATGTATGTGTGGGTATGAATAAAGACAAGGGAACATGTATGTGTGGTTATGAATAAAGACAAGGGAACATGTATGTGTGAGTATGAATAAAGACAAGGGAACATGTATGTGTGAGTATGAATAAAGACAAGGGAACATGTATGTGTGGGTATGAATAAAGACAAGGGAACATGTATGTGTGGGTATGAATAAAGACAAGGGAACATGTATGTGTGGGTATGAATAAAGACAAGGGAACATGTATGTGTGGGTATGAATAAAGACAAGGGAACATGTATGTGTGGGTATGAATAAAGACAAGGGAACATGTATGTGTGGGTATGAATAAAGACAAGGGAACATGTATGTGTGGTTATGAATAAAGACAAGGGAACATGTATGTGTGGGTATGAATAAAGACAAGGGAACATGTATGTGTGGGTATGAATAAACACAGGGGAACATGTATGTGTGGGTATGAATAAACACAAGGGAACATGTATGTGTGGGTATGAATAAAGACAAGGGAACATGTATGTGTGGTTATGAATAAAGACAAGGGAACATGTATGTGTGGGTATGAATAAAGACAAGGGAACATGTATGTGTGGTTATGAATAAAGACAAGGGAACATGTATGTGTGGGTATGAATAAAGACAAGGGAACATGTATGTGTGGGTATGAATAAAGACAAGGGAACATGTATGTGTGGGCACAACGTAAATCAGCTCCCCATGCGGAGGGTGCCTGCTGCAGGAATGGATATAACACAGAGCTGTA